>NC_057803.1:680103670-680373611 GCF_018294505.1 Triticum aestivum
TACAAACGACTGAGCTAATCGGTCACATGGAGCGGACCGCGTGCGATCAGGTGACCAATCCGATCGCTTGCGGGGCTGGGGACGCGGCTTGGCGCGAGTAGCATGGCCGGACGTGGCAAATGCGAGCAGCAGCCACACCCAATGGCGTGAAGATTGAAGCATCGTGATGCAGTTGATCTGGCTGGAGGCGAGGTTGGTGTAGGACTCCTGGTCAGATCAAGGCGGCGACGGGCACAGTGCAATTTGCAGATGGATGCTCGGATGACGGTCGTTCCGGCCGGCCGCATGTCGCGCGAGGCCGCCTAGTGGGAGAAGACGATGGCCTAGTCCATGGCGAAGTCGAATTAGAGACGCGCCATAGTGGACGAACGATGGGTGACGCAAACCGAACGTCGACCGGGAAACCAAAAAAGAAATACGTACCCCCTGAAAAAAGGTGGAGAATAATTACAAACGCACATTCCCTGTGTTTTAATGGGCCGACCACTCAACAGTTTTATGACATTCCCACCATTTCTAATATTTATTATTATTCTCAAATTTACAAACTTTTTTTTAATTTAGAAACATTTTTTGAATTCACACATGTTTTCATAAATTCATAAACATTTTGTGAATCACAAATATTTTTCAAATTCATGAATATTTTCTGAATTTGTGAAAAAATGAATATTTTTTTAAAACGTGAGCATTTTTTCTTTTTGTTATTTTTTTTGAATTCATGAACATTTTGAAAATTTGTGAAAATTTATTTGAATTCCTGAAGATTTCTTCATTTTGCAAACATTTTTTAAATGCAATATATTTTTGAATTGACGTGTATTTGTTGAACACACACACATTTTTTTAAAAGGGGCATTCTTTGAATTTGTGAATAGTTTTTAAAATACAGGTTGTTTTTATTCATGACTATTTTAAAAATATATAAACATTTCGAATTCATGAACTTTTTTTAATTAAAGAACTTTTTTGTTATTATTTTTTTAAATGTGAGAAATTTTTTAAATCATGAATTTTTTAGTTATTCACCAAATCCTCTTCTGAATTTGACAAATAAAAATATAAATAATTTTAAAGAAGAAATAGAAAGAATGAAAATATAGCAGGCGCCAACATTTTGCTCTAGGCCCGGCCCTAAGTGCGCCGCTCCCATCGGCCCACAAAGGATATACTATCTCTCGCCGCCTCAGGCGTTCCCTTCACAGGCCACGACCCAGTAAGAGCAGCAGCGTTGGGGCGTTTTGAGTTTTCGGTAAACTGGGCAACCTACAGGTTGGTTTTTCTGGTTTTTATATTTCTTTTTGCCGGTTTTATCCTGTACATTTCTCTGTTGGTTTTCTATGTTTTTCTTATGGTTTTTCTGTTTCTTTTTTCTTCAAGTACATGTTGATCTTTTCCAGTACGTACCGCCATTTTTTTAATACACCTTAACATTTTTTGATGCACGTTGAGCATTTTTCAAATACATGATGGACATTCTTCTAAATGCATGTTTGAACAATTTTTTGAAAATATATTAATAATTTTTTAATACACGTTGATTTTTTTAAATACACATTGAACATTTTTTAAATACAGGATGAACATTTTATCAAATACACGTTGAACTTTTTCAAATACACGGTCTACATTTCCCGTATAGATGCTGAACATATTTTTAAATACCTGATGGACATTTTTACAAATACATGATTGGACATTTTCTTGAATACATTTTAAGTATTTTTAAAATATATATTCAACATTTTTTAAATACAAGGTGATTTTTTTATACATGTGACCATCTTTCAGATATACCTTGAACATATGGTTTTTCACTTTTTTTAATACATGTTAAACATTTTTTTTAAATACATGTCAAAAAATTTCAAAATACAAGTTTAACATTTTAAGATAAATTTTGAACATCTTTTAGCACATGATAAACATTTTGTTTACTAGTGTGACTACTTTTTAAGAGTTGCGCGAACAATTTTTTACATTACTTGAACACTTTTAATGCACGGTGGACTTATTAAAATTTTGAAGTAAAGTAATTTTGGAAGTTAATTATTTTTAAGTATCTATATGATTATATACACAATATTTTAATATAAAAAGGAAAATGGAAAATGGAAAAAAGAACAAAACTAACAACGAAGAAAACTGTCTAAGGATTACTGGGTCGGGCCACTAACGTCATCCCTTGAGGCGACCCGTGCTACCATCGCTCAATAGGCGAGACATTGCCACGCCCCCATCGTTCGGCCCAAAAATGAATAGGTAACTTAAATGGTTATGCCCAATGATCATGTAGCTTTACTTTTTTTATTGTTTTATCTCTCTTAGTCTTTTAAAAATAACCTCTCCCAATCATTTCCTTGGTGGTTCTAAAAAGAACATTTCCTCTATGTGGTTAGTGAAACTTTCTATAACCTTTGGAAGTGGCTACATAACCTTTTCTATTGATTAATTGAGTTATTAAGAAGTTAAAAATTAAGGCCCAAAGGAATTGCCTCTCTCACCGAAATAAGAAACAAAAAACTACTCTCCTAATGAAACTTTACCAAGGTGGCCAGGTGGTTATCCCCAACAAGTGGCCATGTGATTGCATCTCTTTTTGATTATTTTTTGGTGATGATTTGCTTATACGGCAGAGTCGTAGAGGTATCGCGGAAGATTCCCGTGTCGTGTTCGTTCCAAATCTTCAAAAGAAACAAGTATGAGAATTGGAGCGCACATTTAGATGGTGACCTTTTTAGTATGAGTAACTTGCTAGCGCGTAAACAACATCTATCAACTCTACAGGTCAGGTGTGAATCTCAAAGGGACAAGGCATGTAGTAGTGGAGTTGGGCTTTGTTCAACAAGATAACACCCCGCGCATTGTGACGGGAATTGCTTGCAGTATATTTCAATAAGATTTGGTTAATGATACTGAATATTTAGGATTAATAATATAAAAATCAAAACACGAAATATATGATTATTATATAATTATAAAATAATTAGTGAATATAAGTTGCTTAATATAATTAAAACATTTAAGCTTTTTATAAGCATGATTCCATGTTGAGGTGTATCTTTTCTCATGCATGGTTGATGGTTGCATGTTGAGATGACATAGTTCCATACTGAGATAACTATACCAGTGTAGATCAACTAATTAGTTATGTAGTAGGATTTAGTTGGTAGGATACGATCCAATCAGTCTCTTCAGATTGGATCAGAAAAGCCCTTGCTTGCATGCATGTCCAAACAAATCCTAATAGGAGGCAAGAACGTACTGTCATGTATTGATGTTACATGTTGTCCTAACTAGATCAGGATGGTCCAAATTAAGCATCATATGCCAGAGCGACCGAGCCTATATTCGCAATGCAGGGTTCAGAACTTAGGGTCGTGCACACGTCACGAATGCAGAACTTAGGGTCCAGGATGTGTAGCCAGAGTGGCAGAGAGTATATGTCACGAGAGGTACTGGTTGTACCATTGAGCAACGGAGGGAGACATGTATGTGCATTACCGCTAGCTACGAGACCATCTTCCCAGGTTGCATCATGGCCTACTGCACTTTTTCCCTTGAAACGGACGATCATGGCCTATGGCATGCATGTGCATGGATGCAGAGACAATGATGGAATGAATCGCGAAGCCGGCCGGGCATACGTGACGCATCATGCCGACCTATTCCAGGGCAGGTCGAGCGGCGCCGGTCGGTCGATCCCGCACCATCGGTTCCACGGCGTGTAGTCTGCGTCGTAGCTTGCTTTTAGCTCACGGTGTGATTGCACGAGGTAGGCGCATGTCTGACGCGACCGGGGCGGAGACCTGCACTGCGCGTAGGAACAACATGATGCAGGGATTGAACTGGCCCGTGTAGATCTCGAATCCTCGATCGCTTGGAGATGAACCGACGGACGGATCGATCGGCGGAACCTGGACGGCACGGCGAGCAGGCTTTGCTTGCTTGCGTGCCTGCATGGACCGAGGGATTATTGATCGGCCCCTAGCATGATTGTGCCGATTATTCGGTCCGTAGCCACATGATTGGGATGGCCCTGCATCTGCATCTGCATGATGGATGGCGTCGCCGGCCGTCGCCGTCGCTACTGAGGGATCGACCGTGGCCGTGCATGGTACAGCGTACGAGCGGCCCGCAAAGCGAGCGAAAAAGCTCGGTGGAATTCCGGTGGAATCGCCCCGGCCCGACGTCGCTTCCCTAGCTTTTCACGTCGTGTCCCCGGGCGGGGCTCAGATCCGTCCCCGCACAAAAGAGAAACGTACAACTACCACAATCAACTTTCCGCTGCCCCGTTGTTTCCTCTGATCATCGATCCGCAGCGTACTCCTCATCGTGATCCGGGCCGTCCACCGAACCCATCGACGAGCCGAGAACGACGATCGGGATGGACGGAATGGATCCGCGGGCCGGCCTCCATTCCGAGTTTGGCAACGGCGCGCAGCGCACAAACGGTGGGCACGAACATACGGCGCGCGGTGGGTCGGTCCGTAGGTATTCGCCTGCACCGGGCGGCATGTATGCATCCCGGCCACGAGCGTCGTGCGTGCAACACCAACAAATTTACGCATGCCCTACGGTTGCAATGACCGTGGTATTAATGGAAGGAACCCACCAAAATATGTGTGGAAATGAAAAACCCATGTGACGAGGAGAACCTAGAGTTTTTCTATGCATCCACCATTATCATCGTTGGTAACGGTGCAAAAAACCCCTTCTGAAACTCACCTTGTTTATTGGGCGCAAACCAAAAAACATTGCACCGCTCATTCACGAAGCGTTCATGACGAAGAATTGAAAGGTTCGAGAGGCCCTCAAACACAACGCGTGAATTCTCAAAATCAAACCTGCCGCCAACGTCTCCGCGGAGCACATCACATAATTCTTCACACTTTGGGCGCTTTTGCATAAGGTCCAACTCGATGAACTCACCGAGGACGATATCCTATGGAAGCATATGGCTAGTGGGCTCTACTCGGCGGCATCCGCATACAACGCGCAATTTTTAGGACCCATGTATAAAATGATACGGAAGGATTGGGCTTCCCAAAGGGTCAAGTTCTTTGCTTGGTTGGCTCTACAAGATAGAGTTTGGACTGCCGATAGATTGGCGAAGCGTGGGTGGCCCAACTATGGTCTTTGCCCTCTCTGTAAGAGAGTGTAAGAATGTGGGTCTCATCTCTTCTTCAAATGCCGCTACACTCGAAGGCTTTGGTCTTTGATCATTGACAAATACCACATTCTCGGACTTGACGCCTCCGGTTGGCCCTTGTTCGATCCGGTTAAGGCTTGGTGGGCAAGTACCTGCGACAACAACACGCCAAACCGTCAAGCTAAGGCATTCCTAACCATGCTTGTTTCATGGACTATCTGGAACGAGCGAAACGTAAGAGTCTTCAAGCACAAGAGTGCACCGCCGACTATATTGCTTGCCTCCATCGAGACCGAGGCCAACCTTTGGGTCATCGCCGGTGCAAAGAAATTAGGGTCCATTATTTTGCGAGAGTAATCTCATGTCACGTATTCGGGTTACTTGTAACAAACTCTATTCTTCCTTATTTAATGGACGGGGCAAAGCTTTTGCCTTCGTTTCAAAAAAAAAAAAAGTGTGTTCCAAACCTTGCAAGGATCTATTGATGGGGCAGTATTCTACATGGATTCGCTTTGGTGTCGCTGAATAATACTCTTACAATAGTAGGAGCACAAATCTAAAACTGTAAAACAAAATAGTAACATATTTTTTGTACTTCTGTATTAATATACCAAATGCAGCATAATTAAGAGGCAACGCAGCATCTTCATTGGAGTAATAACATCGTGTTAATGTGATCAAGCGATACCTCGCAAATCATATTTCACACATAAGGATGGTCGTAGTGGGAGTATCATAGCTAGTACCATGCATGTCAACTACTCCCTCCTTTCCCAAATATAAGAGATTCCAGCAAGTGACTATATACGGGGCAAAATGAGTGAATCTACACTCTAAAATATGTTTACATACATTTGTATGTTGTAGTTCGTTTGAAATGTCTAAAAAGACTTATATTTAGGAACGGAGGGAGTAGACAATTTTGATAAGGTGATGTAGAATTAAATGAAGAAAGAGAGGGTTGAGTATCATATTAAGATACTGTATCATAATAATTATATACTACTATTTGTCATGCATGACAATAAATGAGGACACCTATGATACTAATATATGATACTATGCACTACAGATATAGTATTATACACGAGTATCATATGAATAATACTAGTATATGATACTTCTCACTACGACCAGCTAACACGTGGATTTGGCAAGCAGATGCGCACCCGTGATCGACCTAGGCTTGCCTAATCGCTTATGGGTTCTGCCGACTTTTTCTGTTTGCTAGTTTGATATGATTTTCTATTTCTTCTGAGTCGGTTTTCTTTTGCTTTTAGCTGTTTTTTCATTTCCTTTTGTTCTATATGTTGTTTATATTTTCTTAATCCAATGTTGTTTCTTTTTCCTGTTCACTTTTCCATTTTACATGTTTACGAATATTTTTGCAATTTCATAGTTTTTAAACAATTTTTTTGCATATTTTCCAAATTTACAAATATATTCTCTATATTCATAATTTATTTCAAATTCAAAAACATTTTTTAAATCTATGAGCATTTTAAAAAAATCCTGAAACACCACTCAAAATTAACGAAATCCTGAAACACCACATCCCTAACCTATCGAATATGCAATTTTTTCCCTCCGGTTCATCTGTCCGAAAACGCGAAACACCGGGAATACTTTCCCGAATGTTTCCCCCCTTCGCCGGTATCATCTACTACCGCGATTGGGCACCCCCTAGCATCGCGCTTTGTCATGTCATGCAACGTCATGTATCTGTTTGCTTAATATTTATTGTTTCTTCCCCCTCTTCTCTCGCTAGACACCGAGACCGACGCCGCTGCTACCCAGTACAACTACGGTTTTGACGACCCCTCTCTCTTGCCAGAGCAACCAGGTAAGCCCCCCCTTTGATCACCAGATATCACCTATTCTTCTCTCTACTGCTTGCATTAGAGTAGTGTAGCATGTTACTGCTTTCCGTTAATCCTATTCTGATGCATAACCTGTCATTGTTGCTACAGTTGTTGATACCTTACCTGCAATCCTAAAGGCTTAGTATAGGATGCTAGTTTATCATCAGTGGCCCTACATTCTTGTCCGTCTGCCATGCTATACTATCAGGCCGTGATCACTCGGGAGGTGATCACGGGTATATACTTTATACTATATGCATGATACATGTGATGACTAAAGACGGGTCGGCTCATTGAGTACCCGCGGTTGATTCATGAATTGGGGACTGGAAGGACATACTTTCCCGACGGCTCTCTGTGTGGATCTTTTTGGCGGAGCGACAGGGTAGGTTGAGACCACCTAGATGAGAGGTGGGCCTGGCCCTGGTCGGCATTCGCGGTGACTTCAAGATAACACGCTTAACGAGATCTTGGTATTTGATCTGAGTCTGGCTACTAGCCTATACACACTAACCAACTACGTGGGAACAGTTATGGGCACTCGACGTCGTGGTATCAGCCGAAGCCTTCATGACGTCAGCGACTGAGCGGCGCGCGCCGGGTTGGACCGCGTAACGAAACTTCCTTTATACTGGAGGTTGCTAGGTCTGCTCTCCGGCCGCCCACGCAATGTGCAGGTGTGCAATGGGCGATGGTCCCAGACCCCTGTGGGCATAGGATTTAGACCGGCGTGCTGACCTCTCTGTTGTGCCTAGGTGGGGCTGCGACGTGTTGATCTTCCGAGGCCGGGCATGACCCAGAAAAGTGTGTCCGGACAAAGGGGATCGAGTGTGTTGGGAAATGTGGTGCACTCCTGCAGGGAAGTTAATCTATTCGAATAGCCGCGATCTTTGGTAACAGGACGACTTGGAGTTGTATCTTGACCTTATGACAACTAGAACCAGATACTTAATAAATCACACCCTTCCAAGTGCCAGATACAACCCGGTGGTCGCTCTCTAACATGGCGACGAGGAGAGGATCGCCGGGTAGGATTATGCTACACGATGCTACTTGGTGAACTTACCATCTACTCTCTTCTTCTGCTGCAAGATGGAGATTACCAGAAGCGTATTCTTCGACAGGACTAGCTATCCCCCTCTTATTCCGGTATTCTGTAGTTCAGTCCACATATGATACCCTTATTCCATTTGATACCAATGCATACATATGTAGTGTAGCTCCTTGCTTGCGAGTACTTTGGATGAGTACTCATGGTTGCTTTGCTCCCTCTTTTCCCCCTTTCTATACCCAATTTCTGCGACCAGACGTTGGAGCCCAGGAGCCAGACGCCACTGTCGATGACGACTCCTACTACTCGGGAGGTGCCTACTACTATGTGCAGCCCGCTGACGATGACTAGGAGTAGTTTAGGAGGATCCCAGACAGGAGGCCTGCGCCTCTTTTGATCTGTATCCTAGTTTGTGCTAGCCTTCTTAAGGCAAACTTGTTTAACTTATGTCTGTACTCAGATATTGTTGCTTCCGCTGACTCGTCTATGATCGAGCTCTTGTATTCGAGCCCCCGAGGCCCCTGGCTTGTAATATGATGCTTGTATGACTTATTTTATTTGTAGAGTTGTGTTGTGATATCTTCCCGTGAGTCCCTGATCTTGACCGTACACGTTTGCGTGTATGATTAGTGTACGATTAAATCGGGGGCGTCACAGATAGGCCTTGCACGTGTACGTGTACTGAGCCAGCTCGAGCCCATGCATGGGCCTGTTTCTCTTGTGGTTCCTCTGAACATGTTTTCTTCAATTGCCCGGCCCGTTCTAGATGCTCGGCTTGTGGCTGGCTGGGCCATTTACAATGCAAATGCAATCTGCCCCATGTGCCTCGTTTGTGTTGGTGGCCCAAAAGCTCAACCTCGGATGCAGCTACAGATATGGATCCTCTAATTACCTCAAATAATTCTTACTCCAGCAAGGTATTGCAAATTGATTCTGTTAATTCTCAAGTTGGTGGCTTTCCTCTTAATGTTGATTCATTGCCCATTAACCATGAAGGAGATCAGTCTCTACACGGAAAGAGGATGACGAGGGATAATGGGCCTACTATCTGTGAAAATCAGAGTATACCATTAAATGGAAAGTTTAATAAAGACCCCCCTGCCAGAAAGGCTATGATGACCGCCCGATGCTCATCCTATGGACTACACGGACACATGGTGGCCGATTGCCAAAAGAGGGCACACGTAGATCGAGGAGTCTGGGTACCCAAGTCTCCCACCCCCGCTGTCGATATGCATTCCGCCTCGCACTCTGCACCAACCTCTGCTCCAGCCTCTGCTCCTCCGCTCTCCCTAGTCATGGCGAACTTCCCCCTCAATGTCGTCCCCTACCTTCCCCAAGGGATGACGATTGAGCTTGGGCCACCGGATCAGAGGGTGCGTGACGATATGGTGATTGGCCCGGTGCCTCCTCTGCGTCATGATTTTCTGGCCATTGCAGAGGCAAGCCACTTCGTCCCTGTGAAGGAAATATGCCCTAGAGGCAATAATAAAGTTATTATTTATTTCCTTATATCATCATAAATGTTTATTATTCATGCTAGAATTGTATTAACCGGAAACATGATACATGTGTGAATACATAGACAAACAGAGCATCACTAGTATGCCTCTACTTGACTAGCTCGTTGATCAAAGATGGTTATGTTTCCTAGCCATAGACAAATAGTTGTCATTTGATTAACGGGATCACATCATTAGGAGAATGATGTGATTGACTTGACCCATTCCGTTAGCTTAGCACTTGATCATTTAGTTTGTTGATATTGCTTTCTTCATGACTTATACATGTTCCTATGACTATGCGATTATGCAACTTCCGTTTACCAGAGGAACACTTTGTGCGCTACCAAACATCACAATGTAACTAGGTGATTATAAAGGTGCTCTACAGGTGTCTCCGAAGGTACTTGTTGGGTTGGCGTATTTCGAGATTAGGATTTGTCACTCCGATTGTCGGAGAGGTATCTCTGGGCCCACTCGGTAATACACATCACTTAAGCCTTGCAAGCATTGCAACTAATGAGTTAGTTGCGGGATGATGTGTTACGGAATGAGTAAAGAGACTTGCCGGTAACGAGATTGAACTAGGTATTGAGATACCGATGATCGAATCTCGGGCAAGTAACATACCGATGACAAAGGAACAACGTATGTTGTTATGTGGTTTGACCGTTAAAGATCTTCGTAGAATATTTAGGAGCCAATATGAGCATCCAGGTTCCACTATTAGTTATTGATCGGAGACGTGTCTCGGTCATGTCTACATAATTCTCGAACCCGTAGGGTTCGCACGCTTAAAGTTCGATGACGGTTATATTATGAGTTTATGGTTTTTGATGTGCCAAAGGTAGTTCGGAGTCCCGGATGTGATCACGGACATGACGAGGAGTCTTGAAATGTTTGAGACGTAAAGATCGATATATTGGACGACTATATTTGGATACCGGAATGGTTCCGGGTGAGATCGGGATAATACCAGAGCACCGGGAGGTTATCGGAACCCCCCGGGAGGTATATGGGCCTTAATGGGCTTTAGTGGAAAGTAGGGGAAAGGAGCAAGGGAGGGGCTCCCCAAGCCCAATACGAATTGGGTGGGGGGCCGGACCCCCCTTTCCTTCCTCCCTCATTCCTCTAGGACTCCCCCCAAGGAAGACCGGAAGCATGGAGGCAAGGCTCGAGGCATTGGAGCAACAAGTTTTCAAGCGTCAGGAGATGGTGGAGCGTGGACTCGACTCCAATCACATTATGATCACGGAGTTCACCAACAACCACAAGCTGGACGTCAAGGACATTGGGGAGGCCATCTTCAAGCTTCATGAGAAAATCGAGCACCTCCAAACCCAGATCTATGACCTGCAAAATCAAAACTGTGAGTATGAATATAGATTCAACAGGATGAGTTTGGCTGCAGATTTGAGGACTCAGGAGACTCGATCATCCTTCTATGATTGTGAGCCTATGCCTTGGAAGAGGGACGACAAGCCTACATCATCCACAACTCCAACTCCTTCACCGGCAAAAGAGATATAATCACATGGGTATGGGCACTCCCCTTGGCAACTACCAAGCTTGGGGGAGGTGCCCCGATATCGTATCACCATCACTTTTATCTTTACCGTTTTTCTTAGTTCGATCCTTTTGATAATATTTTGATCTAGTAGAATAAAGTTTTAGTATGATCTAGTTGTGAGTTTTGCTTTATGATCCCTCTATGTAATCGAGTTCGTGAGCTATATAATAAAGATTAGTGTTGAGTCAAGGGCTTGATGATTTCGCTACGATCTTGAGGGAATAAAATAAAAGAGAAGAAATAAATAGAATAAAAGAGATCATATGGATCTTATGGAGAGTAATGAGCTCACATATAAAGAGTATTATGAATAAAAGTTGTTGAGAGTTGACAAACATATTTTTGGTCATCGTTGCAATTAATAGGAAGTAATAAAGAAAGAGAGGTATTCACATATAATTATACTATCATGGACATCTTTTATGATTGTGAGCACTCATTAAAATATGATATGCTAAAGAGTTGACGTTAGAAAAGGAAGACAACGTAATGGGTTATGTTTTCTTACATCTAAGATAAATTATATTGCCATGGATCATCCAACATGTCTGAGCTTGCCTTTCCCCCTCATGCTAGCTAAACTCTTTGCACCAAGTAGAGATACTACTTGTGCTTCCAAATATGCTTAAACCCAGTTTTACCATGAGAGTCCACCATATCTACCTATGGATTGAGTAAGATCCTTCAAGTAAGTTGTCATCGGTGCAAGCAATAAAAATTGCTCTCTAAGTATGTATAACTTATTAGTGTGGGAGAAAATAAGCTTTATACGATCTTGTGATGTGGAAGAAATAAAAGAGACGGACTGCATAATAAAGGTCCATATCACAAGTGGCAATATAAAGTGACATTCTTTCGCATTAAGATTTTGTGCATCCACCCATAAAAGCGCATGACAACCTCTGCTTCCCTCTGCGAAGGGCCTATCTTTTACTTTTATCTCCCACCTTACATAAGAGTCATGGTGATCTTCACCTTTCCTTTTTACATTTTATCTTTTGGCAAGCACAATATGTCGGAAAGATCCTGGTATATATGGCTAATTGGATGTGAGTTTTCATGAACTATTATTGTTGACATTACCCTTGAGGTAAAACATTACGAGGCAAAACTATAAGCCCCTATCATTCTCTGTGTCCGATTAAGACTTCATACCCATAAATATTGCGTGAGTGTTAGCAATTGTGAAAGACTAAAAGATGGTTGAGTATGTGGACTTGCTGAAAAGCTCTTATATTGATTATTTCCTATGTTATGATAAATTGCAATTGCTTCAATGACTGAGATTATAGTTTGTTAGTTTTCAATGAAGCTTATGATTCATACTTGAAATTGTGATTGAATTGTTACTCTAGCATAAGAGATCATATGACAATAATTATATAAGTTGCTATTCTAAGAATGATCATGATGTGCCCATGTCCGTATTTTATTTTTATCGACACCTCTATCTCTAAACATGTGGACATATTTTTCGATTTCGGCTTTCGCTTGAGGACAAGCGGGGTCTAAGCTTGGGGGAGTTGATACGTCCATTTTGCATCATGCTTTCATATCGATATTTATTGCATTATGGGCTGTTATTACACATTATGTCACAATACTTATGCCTATTCTCTCTTATTTTACAAGGTTTACATAAAGAGGGAGAATGCCGACAGTTGGGATTCTGGGCTGGAAAAGGAGCAAATATTAGAGACATATTCTACACAGCTCCAAAAGTCCTGAAAATTCACAAAAGTTATGTTCAGAATATATAAAAAATACCGAGCGCAAGAAGTACCAGAGGGGGGCCACTCACCAGCCACAAGGGTGGGGGCGCGCCCTACACCCCTGGTGTTGGGGAACGTAGTAATTTCAAAAAAAATCCTACGCACACGCAAGATCATGGTGATGCATATCAACGAGAGGGGAGAGTGTGATCTACGTACCCTTGTAGACCGATAGTGGAAGCATTATGACAACGCGGCTGATGTAGTCGTACGTCTTCACGGCCCGACCGATCAAGCACCGAAACTACGGCACCTTCGAGGTTTAGCACACGTTCAGCTCGATGACGATCCCCGGACTCCGATCCAGCAAAGTGTCGGGGAAGAGTTCCGTCAGCATGACGGCGTGGTGACGATCTTGATGTTCTACCATCCCAGGGCTTCGCCTAAGCACTGCTACAATATTATCGAGGATTATGGTGGAAGGGGGCACCGCACACGGCTAAGAAAACGATCACGTGGATCAACTTGTGTGTCTAGGGGTGCCCCCTGCCCCCGTATATAAAGGAGCAAGGGGAGGAGGCCGGCCGGCCCTATGGCGCGCCAAGGAGGAGGAGTCCTCCTCCTAGTAGGAGTAGGACTCCCCTCTTTCCTACTCCTACTAGGAGGGGGAAAGGAAGGGGGAGGGAGAAGGAAAGGGGGGCGCCGCCCCCCCTCTCCTAGTCCAATTCGGACCAGGGGGAGGAGGCGCGCGGCCCACCCTGGCTGCTCCTCTCTCTCCACTAAGGCCCATACGGCCCATTACTTCTCCCGGGGGGGGGTTCCGTTAACCCTCCGGCACTCCAGTTTTCTCCGAAATCACCCGAAACACTTCCGGTGTCCGAATATAGCCGTCCAATATATCAATCTTTATGTCTCGACCATTTCGAGACTCCTCGTCATGTCCGTGATCACATCCGGGACTCCGAACTAACTTCGGTACATCAAAACTCATAAACTCATAATATAACTGTCATCGAAACCTTAAGCGTGCGGACCCTACGGGTTCGAGAACAATGTAGACATGACCGAGACATGTCTCCGGTCAATAACCAATAGCGGAACCTGGATGCTCATATTGGCTCCCACATATTCTACGAAGATCTTTATCGGTCAGACCGCATAACAACATACGTTGTTCCCTTTGTCATCGGTATGTTACTTGCCCGAGATTCGATCGTCGGTATCTCAATACCTAGTTCAATCTCGTTACCGGCAAGTCTCTTTACTCGTTTCGTAATACATCATCTCGCAACTAACTCATTAGTTGCAATGCTTGCAAGGCTTATGTGATGTGCATTACCGAGAGGGCCCAGAGATACCTCTCCGACAATCGGAGTGACAAATCCTAATCTCGAAATACGCCAACCCAACATTTACCTTTGGAGACACCTGTAGAGCTCCTTTATAATCACCCAGTTACGTTGTGACGTTTGGTAGCACACAAAGTGTTCCTCCGGCAAACGGGAGTTGCATAATCTCATAGTCATAGGAACATGTATAAGTCATGAAGAAAGCAATAGCAACATACTAAACGATCGGGTGCTAAGCTAATGGAATGGGTCATGTCAATCACATCATTCTCCTAATAATGTGATCCCGTTAATCAAATGACAACACATGTCTATGGTTAGGAAACATAACCATCTTTGATTAACAAGCTAGTCAAGTAGAGGCATACTAGTGACGTTTTAGTTTGTCTATGTATTCACACAAGTATTATGTTTCCGGATAATACAATTCTAGCATGAATAATAAACATTTATCATGATATAAGGAAATAAAATAATAACATTATTATTGCCTCTAGGGCATATTTCCTTCAGTCTCCCACTTGCACTAGAGTCAATAATCTAGATTACACAGTAATGATTCTAACACCCATGGAGCTTTGGTGCTGATCATGTTTTGCTCGTGGAAGAGGCTTAGTCAACGGGTCTGCAACATTCAGATCCGTATGTATCTTGCAAATCTCTATGTCTCCCACCTGGACTAGATCCCGGATGGAATTGAAGCGTCTCTTGATGTGCTTGGTTCTCTTGTGAAATCTGGATTCCTTTGCCAAGGCAATTGCACCAGTATTGTCACAAAAGATTTTCATTGGACCCGATGCACTAGGTATGACACCTAGATCGGATATGAACTCCTTCATCCAGACTCCTTCGTTTGCTGCTTCCGAAGCAGCTATGTACTCCGCTTCACATGTAGATCCCGCCACAACGCTTTGTTTAGAACTGCACCAACTGACAGCTCCACCGTTTAATGTAAACACGTATCCGGTTTGCGATTTAGAATCGTCCGGATCAGTGTCAAAGCTTGCATCAACGTAACCATTTACGATGAGCTCTTTGTCACCTCCATATATGAGAAACATATCCTTAGTCCTTTTCAGGTATTTCAGGATGTTCTTGACCGCTGTCCAGTGATCCACTCCTGGATTACTTTGGTACCTCCCTGCTAGACTTATAGCAAGACACACATCAGGTCTGGTACACAGCATTGCATACATGATAGATCCTATGGCTGAAGCATAGGGAACATCTTTCATTTTCTCTCTATCTTCTGCATTGGTCGGGCATTGAGTCTTACTCAATTTCACACCTTGTAACACAGGCAAGAATCCTTTCTTTGCTTGATCCATTTTGAACTTCTTCAAAATTTTGTCAAGGTATGTGCTTTGTGAAAGTCCAATTAAGCGTCTTGATCTATCTCTATAGATCTTAATGCCCAATATGTAAGCAGCTTCACCGAGGTCTTTCATTGAAAAACTCTTATTCAAGTATCCCTTTATGCTATCCAGAAATTCTATATCATTTCCGATTAGTAATATGTCATCTACATATAATATCAGAAATGCTACAGAGCTCCCACTCACTTTCTTGTAAATACAGGCTTCTCCAAAAGTCTGTACAAAACCAAATGCTTTGATCACACTATCAAAGCGTTTATTCCAACTCCGAGAAGCTTGCACCAGTCCATAAATGGATCGCTGGAGCTTGCACACTTTGTTAGCTCCCTTTGGATCGACAAAACCTTCCGGTTGCATCATATACAACTCTTCTTCCAGAAATCCATTCAGGAATGCAGTTTTGACATCCATCTGCCAAATTTCATAATTATAAAATGCGGCAATTGCTAACATGATTCGGACAGACTTAAGCATCGCTACGGGTGAGAAGGTCTCATCGTAGTCAATCCCTTGAACTTGTCGAAAACCTTTTGCGACAAGTCGAGCTTTGTAGACAGTAACATTACCGTCAGCGTCAGTCTTCTTCTTGAAGATCCATTTATTCTCAATTGCTTGCCGATCTTTGGGCAAGTCAACCAAAGTCCATACTTTGTTCTCATACATGGATCCCATCTCAGATTTCATGGCTTCAAGCCATTTTGCGGAATCTGGGCTCACCATCGCTTCTCCATAGTTCGTAGGTTCATCATGATCTAGTAGCATGATTTCCAGAACAGGATTACCGTACCACTCTGGTGCGGATCTTACTCTGGTTGATCTACGAGGTTCAGTAGTATCTTGTTCTGAAGTTTCATGATCATCATCATTAGCTTCCTCACTAATTGGTGTAGGTGTCACAGAAACTGGTTTCTGTGATGTGCTACTTTCCAATAAGGTAGCAGGTACAGTTACCTCATCAAGTTCTACTTTCCTCCCACTCACTTCTTTCGAGAGAAACTCCTTCTCTAGAAAATTTCCGAATTTAGCAACAAAAGTCTTGCCTTCGGATCTGTGATAGAAGGTGTATCCAATAGTTTCCTTTGGATATCCTATGAAGACACATTTCTCCGATTTGGGTTCGAGCTTATCAGGTTGAAGCTTTTTCACATAAGCATCGCAGCCCCAAACTTAAATGACAACTTTGGTTTCTTGCCAAACCACAGTTCATAAGGCGTCGTCTCAACGGATTTTGATGGTGCCCTATTTAACGTGAATGCGGCCGTCTCTAGAGCATAACCCCAAAACGATAGCGGTAAATCAGTAAGAGACATCATAGATCGCACCATATCAAGTAAAGTACGATTACGACGTTCGGACACACCATTACGCTGTGGTGTTCCGGGTGGCGTGAGTTGCGAAACTATTCCGCATTGTTTCAAATGTACACCAAACTCGTAACTCAAATATTCTCCTCCACGATCAGATCGTAGGAATTTTATTTTCTTGTTACGATGATTTTCAACTTCACTCTGAAATTCTTTGAACTTTTCAAATGTTTCAGACTTATGTTTCATTAAGTAGATATACCCATATCTGCTTAAGTCATCTGTGAAGGTGAGAAAATAACGATATCCGCCACGAGCCTCAACATTCATCGGACCACATACATCTGTATGTATGATTTCCAACAAATCTGTTGCTCTCTCCATAGTACCGGAGAACGGTGTTTTTGTCATCTTACCCATAAGGCACGGTTCGCAAGTACCAAGCGATTCATAATCAAGTGGTTCCAAAAGTCCATCAGTATGGAGTTTCTTCATGCGCTTTACACCGATATGACCCAAACGGCAGTGCCACAAATAAGTTGCACTATCATTATCAACTCTGCATCTTTTGGCTTCAACATTATGAATATGTGTGTCACTACTATCGAGATTTAATAAGAATAGACCACTCTTTAAGGGTGCATGACCATAAAAGATATTACTCATATAAATAGAACAACCATTATTCTCTGATTTAAATGAATAACCGTCTCGCATCAAACAAGATCCAGATATAATGTTCATGCTCAACGCTGGCACCAAATAACAATTATTTAGGTCTAATACTAATCCCGAAGGTAGATGTAGAGGTAGCGTGCCGACCGCGATCACATCGACTTTGGAACCATTTCCCACGCGCATCGTCACCTCGTCCTTAGCCAATCTTCGCTTAATCCGTAGTCCCTGTTTCGAGTTGCAAATGTTAGCAACAGAACCAGTATCAAATACCCAGGTGCTACTGCGAGCATTAGTAAGGTACACATCAATAACATGTATATCACATATACCTTTGTTCACCTTGCCATCCTTCTTATCCGCCAAATACTTGGGGCAGTTCCGCTTCCAGTGACCAGTCTGCTTGCAGTAGAAGCACTCAGTTTCAGGCTTAGGTCCAGGTTTGGGTTTCTTCTCTTGAGCAGCAACTTGCTTGCTGTTCTTTTTGAAGTTCCCCTTCTTCTTCCCTTTGCCTTTTTTCTTGAAACTAGTGGTCTTGTTGACCATCAACACTTGATGCTCCTTCTTGATTTCTACCTCCGCAGCTTTCAGCATTGCGAAGAGCTCGGGAATAGTCTTATTCATCCCTTGCATATTATAGTTCATCACGAAGCTCTTGTAGCTAGGTGGTAGTGATTGGAGAATTCTGTCAATGACGCAATCATCTGGAAGATTAACTCCCAATTGAATCAAGTGATTATTATACCCAGACATTTTGAGTATATGCTCACTGACAGAACTGTTCTCCTCCATCTTGCAGCTATAGAACTTATTGGAGACTTCATATCTCTCAATCCGGGCATTTGCTTGAAATATTAACTTCAACTCCTGGAACATCTCATATGCTCCATGATGTTCAAAACATCGTTGAAGTCCCGATTCTAAGCCGTAAAGCATGTCACACTGAACTATCGAGTAGTCATCAGCTTTGCTCTGCCAGACGTTCATAACATCTGGTGTTGCTCCAGCAGCAGGCCTGGCACCCAGCGGTGCTTCCAGGACGTAATTCTTCTGTGCAGCAATGAGGATAATCCTCAAGTTACGGACCCAGTCCGTGTAATTGCTACCATCATCTTTCAACTTTGCTTTCTCAAGGAACACATTAAAATTCAACGGAACAACAGCACGGGCCATCTATCTACAACCAAACATAAACAAGCAAGATACTATCAGGTACTAAGTTCATGATAAATTTAGGTTCAATTAATCATATTACTAAAGAACTCCCACTTAGATAGACATCCCTCTAATCCTCTAAGTGATTACGTGATCCAAATCAACTAAACCATGTCCGATCATCACGTGAGATGGAGTAGTTTCATTGGTGAACATCACTATGTTGATCATATCTACTATATGATTCACGCTCGACCTTTCGGTCTCCGTGTTCCGAGGCCATATCTGTATATGCTTGGCTCGTCAAGTATAACCTGAGTATTCCGCGTGTGCAACTGTTTTGCACCCGTTGTATTTGAACGTAGAGCCTATCACACCCGATCATCACGTGGTGTCTCAGCACGAAGAACTTTCGCAACGGTGCATACTCAGGGAGAACACTTCTTGATAATTAGTGAGAGATCATCTTAAAATGCTACCGTCAATCAAAGCAAGATAAGATGCATAAAAGATAAACATCACATGCAATCAATATAAGTGATATGATATGGCCATCATCATCTTGTGCTTGTGATCTCCATCTTCGAAGCACCGTCATGATCACCATCGTCACCGGCGCGACACCTTGATCACCATCGTAGCATCGTTGTTGTCTCGCCAATCTTATGCTTCCACGACTATCGCTACCGCTTAGTGATAAAGTAAAGCATTACAGCGCAGTTGCATTGCATACAATAAAGCGACAACCATATGGCTCCTGCCAGTTGCCGATAACTCGGTTACAAAACATGATCATCTCATACAATAAAATTTAGCATCATGTCTTGACCATATCACATCACAACATGCCCTGCAAAAACAAGTTAGACGTTCTCTACTTTGTTGTTGCAAGTTTTACGTGGCTGCTACGGGCTTAAGTAAGAACCAATCTTACCTACGCATCAAAACCACAACGATAGTTTGTCAAGTTGGTGCTGTTTTAACCTTCGCAAGGACCGGGCGTAGCCACACTCGGTTCAACTAAAGTTGGAGAAACTGACACCCGCTAGCCACCTTTGTGCAAAGCACGTCGGGAGAACCGGTCTCGCGTAAGCGTACGCGTAATGTCGGTCCGGGCCGCTTCGTCCAACAATACCGCCGAACCAAAGTATGACATGCTGGTAAGCAGTATGACTTATATCGCCCACAACTCACTTGTGTTCTACTCGTGCATATAACATCAACACATAAAACCTAGGCTCGGATGCCACTGTTGGGGAACGTAGTAATTTCAAAAAATTCCTACGCACACGCAAGATCATGGTGATGCATAGCAACGAGAGGGGAGAGTGTGATCTACGTACCCTTGTAGACCGACAGCGGAAGCGTTATGACAACGCGGTTTATGTAGTCGTACGTCTTCACAGCCCGACCGATCAAGCACCGAAACTACGGCACCTCCGAGTTTTAGCACACGTTCAGCTCGATGACGATCCCCGGACTCCGATCCAACAAAGTGTCGGGGAAGAGTTCCGTCAGCACGACGGCGTGGTGACGATCTTGATGTTCTACCGTCGTAGGGCTTCGCCTAAGCACTGCTACAATATTATCGAGGATTATGGTGGAAGGGGGCACCGCACACGGCTAAGAAAACGATCATGTGGATCAACTTGTGTGTCTAGGGGTGCCCTCTGCCCCCGTATATAAAGGAGCAAGGGGAGGAGGCCGGCTGGCCCTATGGCCCACCAAGGAGGAGGAGTCCTCCTCCTAGTAGGAGTAGGACTCCCCTCTTTCCTACTCCTACTAGGAGGGGGAAAGGAAGGGGGGAGGGAGAAGGAAAGGGGGGCGCCGCCCCCCTCTCCTAGTCCAATTCGGACCAGGGGGGAGGAGGCGCGCGGCCCACCCTGGCTGCTCCTCTCTCTCTCCACTAAGGCCCATACGGCCCATTACTTCTCCCGGGGGGGGGGGTTCCGTTAACCCTCCTGCACTCCGGTTTTCTCCGAAATCACCCGGAACACTTCCGGTGTCCGAATATAGCCGTCTAATATATCAATCTTTATGTCTCGACCATTTCGAGACTCCTCGTCATGTCCGTGATCACATCCGGGACTCCGAACTAACTTCGGTACATCAAAACTCATAAACTCATAATATAACTGTCATCGAAACCTTAAGCGTGCGGACCCTACGGGTTCGAGAACAATGTAGACATGACCGAGACATGTCTCCGGTCAATAACCAATAGTGGAACCTGGATGCTCATATTGGCTCCCACATATTCTACGAAGATCTTTATCGGTCAGACCGCATAACAACATACGTTGTTCCCTTTGTCATCGGTATGTTACTTGCCGAGATTCGATCGTCGGTATCTCAATACCTAGTTCAATCTCGTTACCGGCAAGTCTCTTTACTCGTTTCGTAATACATCATCTCGCAACTAACTCATTAGTTGCAATGCTTGCAAGGCTTATGTGATGTGCATTACCGAGAGGGCCCAGAGATACCTCTCCGACAATCGGAGTGACAAATCCTAATCTCGAAATACGCCAACCCAACATTTACCTTTGGAGACACCTGTAGAGCTCCTTTATAATCACCCAGTTACGTTGTGACATTTGGTAGCACACAAAGTGTTCCTCCGGCAAACGGGAGTTGCATAATCTCATAGTCATACGAACATGTATAAGCCAGGAAGAAAGCAATAGCAACATACTAAATGATCGGGTGCTAAGCTAATGGAATGGGTCATGTCAATCACATCATTCTCCTAATAATGTGATCCCGTTAATCAAATGACAACACATGTCTATGGTTAGGAAACATAACCATCTTTGATTAACAAGCTAGTCAAGTAGAGGCATACTAGTGACGTTTTAGTTTGTTTATGTATTCACACAAGTATTATGTTTCCGGATAATACAATTCTAGCATGAATAATAAACATTTATCATGATACAAGGAAAGAAAATAATAACATTCTTATTGCCTCTAGGGCATATTTCCTTCACCTAGGCGCGCCCCCTGCCTCGTGGGCCCCCTGGTGGCCCTCCGATGCCCATCTTCTGCTATATGGAGTCTTTCGTTGAGGAAAAAATCATAAGAAATCTTTCGGGACGAGACTCCACCGCCACGAGGCGGAACCAATCTAGGGCTCTGGCGGAGCTGTTCTGCCGGGGACACTTCCCTCCGGGAGGGGGAAATCATCGCCATCATCATCACCAACGCTCCTCTCATCGGGAGGGGGCCAATCTCCATCAACATCTTCACCAGCACCATCTCCTCTCAAACCCTAGTTCATCTCTTGTATCCAATTCTTGTCTCTAAGTCTCGGATTGGTACTTGTAGGTTGCTAATAGTGTTGATTACTCCTTGTAGTTGATGCTAGTTGGTTTATTTGGTGGAAGATCATATGTTCAGATCCTATATGCATATTAATACCCCTCCGATTATGAACATCAATATGTTTTGTGAGTAGTTACGTTTGTTCCTGAGGGCATGGGAGAAGTCTTGCTATTAGTAGTCATGTGAATTTGGTATTCGTTCGATATTTTGATGAGATGTATGTTGTCTCTCCTCTAGTGGTGTTATGTGAACGTCGACTACATGACACTTCACCATTATTTGGGCCTAGAGGAAGGCATTGGTAATAAGTAGATGATGGGTTGCTAGAGTGACAGAAGCTTAAACCCTAGTTTATGCGTTGCTTCATAAGGGGCTGATTTGGATCCATATGTTTCATGCTATGGTTAGGTTTACCTTAATACTTTTGTTGTAGTTGCGGATGCTTGCAATAGAGGTTAATCATAAGTGGGATGCTTGTCCAAGTAAGTACAGTACCCAAGCACCGGTCCACCCACATACCAAATTATCAAAGTATCGAACGCGAATCATATGAACGTGATGAAAACTAGCTTGATGATAATTCCCATGTGTCCTCGGGAGCGCTTTTCTCTATATAAGAATTTGTCCAGGCTTGTCCTTTGCTACAAAAAGGATTGGGCCAACTTGCTGCACTTTATTTACTTTTGTTACTTGTTGCTCGTTACAAATTATCTTATCACAAAACTATCTATTACCTATAATTTCAGTGCTTGCAGAGAATACCTTGCTGAAAACCGCTTATCATTTCCTTCTGCTCCTCGTTGGGTTCGACACTCTTACTTATCGAAAGGACTACGATAGGTCCCCTATACTTGTGGGTCATCAGGACTCTTTTCTGGCACCGTTGCCAGGGAGTGAAGCGCCTTTGGTAGGTAGAATTTGGTAAGGAAAAATTTGTATAGTGTGCTGAAATTTACTGTCACTTGTTACTATGGAGAGTAATCCTTTGAGGGGTTTGTTCGGGGTATCTTCACCCCGACCAGTAGAGCAAAGAGTTGCTCCTCAACCTACCGAACCTACTGAACGTACTAAAAATGAAAATGTCTACTTTGAAATTCCTTCGGGTATGATAGAAAAACTGCTAGCTAATCCTTTTGCAGGAGATGGAACATTACATCATGATGAGCACCTAATATATGTGGATGAAGTTTGTGGATTGTTTAAGCTTGCAGGTATGCCCGATGATGTTATCAAGAAGAAGGTATTCCATTTATCTTTGGTGGGAGATGCATTGACATGGTATAGGCTATGTGATGATATGGGATCACGGAACTACAAACGATTGAAATTGGAATTTCATCAGAAGTTTTATCCTATGCATCTTGTTCATCGTGATCGTAATTATATATATAATTTTTGGCCTCGCGAAGGAGAAAGCATCGCTCAAGCTTGGGGGAGGCTTAAATCAATGTTATATTCATGCCCCAATCATGAGCTCTCAAGAGAAATGATTATCCAAAAAAATTATGCTCGGTTTTCTGATAACAATCGCACCATGCTCGATACTTCTTGTGCTGGCTCTTTTATTGTGAAGACTATTGAATTCAAATGGGATTTATTGGAAAGAATTAAACACAACTCTGAATATTGGGATCTTGACGAATGTATGGAGTTGGGGATGACTTATACGTCTCCAACGTATCTATAATTTTTGATTGCTCCATGCTATATTATCTACTGTTTTGGACTATATTGGGCTTTATTTTCCACTTTTATATTATTTTTGGGACTAACCTATTAACGGGAGGCCCAGCCCAAAATTGCTGTTTTTTTGCCTATTTCGGTGTTTCGGATAAATAGAATATCAAATGGAGTCCAAATAGAATAAAATCTTCGGAAACGTGATTTTCTCACCGAACGTGATCCAGGAGACTTGGACCCTACTGTAAGGGATCAAAGAGGTGTTCACGAGGGTGGCGCGCCCCCTGCCTCGTGGGCCTCTCGGTGCTCCGCCGACGTACTCGTTCCTCCTATATATACACACGTACCCCCAAACGATCAGAACGGGAGCCAAAAACCTAATTCCACCGCCGCAACTTTCTGTATCCACGAGATCCCATCTTGGGGCCTGTTCAAAGTTCTCCCCCTCTCTTGTGGAGATCTATTCGATGTAATCTTCTTTTTGCGGTGTGTTTGTTGAGACCGATGAATTGTGGGTTTATGATCAAGTATATCTATGAATAATATTTGAATCTTCTCTGAATTCTTTTATGCATGATTGGTTATCTTTGCAAGTCTCTTTGAATTATCCGTTTGGTTTGGCCAACTAGATTGGTAGTTCTTGCCATGGGAGAAGTGCTTTGCGGTGTCCTTACCCAGTGACAGAAGGGGCAGCAAGGCACGTGTTGTATCGTTGCCATCCAGGATAACGAGATGGGGCTTATTTCATATTGCATGAATTTATCTCTCTACATCATGTCATCTTGCTTAAGGCGTTACTCTGTTTTTAACTTAATACTCTAGATGCATCCTGGATAGCGGTCGATGAGTGGAGTAATAGTAGTAGATGCAGAATCATTTCGATCTACTTGTCACGGACGTGATGCCTATATACATGATCATGCCTAGATATTCTCATAATTATGCTCAATTCTATCAATTGCTCAACAGTAATTTGTTCACCCACGTAGAATACTTATGCTCTTGAGAGAAGCCACTAGTGAAACCTATGGCCCCCGGGTCTATTCTCATCATATCATCTCCATCACTTTTATATTGTTTTGCTATTTACTTTGCTTTTACTTTTTACTTTGCATCTTTATATCAAAAATACCAAAAATATTCTATCTATCAGATCTCACTCTCGTAAGTGACCGTGAAGGGCTTGACAACCCCTAATCGCGTTGGTTGCGAGTAGCTATTGCTTTGTGCAGGTACGAGGGACTTGAGCGTGGGCTCCTACTGGATAGATACCTTGGTTCTCAAAAACTGAGGGAAATACTTACGCTACTCTGATGCATCATCCCTTCCTCTTCGGGGAAAACCAACGCAAGCTCAAGACGTAGCAATGACACCTAAGTTTGATTGTGTTAAATCTTTTATGGATACCGATGTTTTCCATAAATTTAGCACTAAATATGGACTTGACTCTGAGATATTAACTTCTTTCTGTGAATCTTTTGCTACTCATGTTGATCTCCCTAAGGAGAAGTGGTTTAAATATAATCCTCCCATTGAAGTAAAAGTAGTTTCACCTATTGAAGTTGAAGAAAATACTATCACTTATAATGATCCTATTGTTCCTACTGCTTATGTTGAGAAACCACCTTTTCCTGTTAGGATAAAAGATCATGCTAAAACTTCAACTGTGGTTCATAAAAGCAATATTAGAACCTATACACCTCCTGAGCAAGTTAAAGTTGAACCTAATATTGCTATTGTTAAGGATCTCTTGGCTGATAATATTGATGGGCATGTTATTTATTTCTGTGATGAAACTGCTAGAATTGCTAAACCTTGTGCTAAAGATAAACATAGGCCTGTGGTAGGCATGCCTGTTATTTCTGTTAAAATAGGAGATCATTGTTATCATGGCTTGTGTGACATGGGTGCTAGTTCTAGTGCAATACCTATTGACTTATACAAAGAAATTATGCATGATAATGCACCTGCTGAGTTAGAAGATATTGATGTCACAATTAAACTTGCCAATAGAGATACTATTTCACCAATTGGGATTGTTAGAGATGTTGAAGTCTTGTGTGGGAAAACTAAATATCCTGCTGATTTTCTTGTTCTTGGTTCCCCATAAGATAGCTTTTGTCTCATTATATTTGGTAGACCCTTCTTAAACACTGTTAATGCTAGGATAGACTGCAAAAAGAATGTTGTTACTATTGGTTTAGGTGATATGTCTCATGAGTTCAACATTTGTAAATTTCGTAGACAACACCGTGAAGAGGAATTGCCTAGTAAAGATGAAATTATTGGTCTTGCTTCTATTGCCGTACCTCCTAGTGATCCTTTAGAACAATATTTGCTAGACCATGTAAATGATATGTTTATGAATGAAAAAAGGGAAATAGATGAGGTGTTCTTTAAACAGGGACCTATTCTGAAACACAACTTGCCTGTTGAAATCTTAGGGGATCCTCCTCCACCCAAGGGTGATTCGTGTTTGAGCTTCAACCATTGCCTAATACTCTTAAATATGCTTATCTTGATGAAAAGAAGATATATCCTGTTATTATTAGTGCTAACTTTTCAGAGAAGGAGGAAGAAAAATTATTGAAAACTCTGAAGAAGCACCGTGCTGCTATTGGGCATTAGTCCCACTCTATGTCGACACAAAATAAATTTGGAGAAAGATGCCAAACCAGTTATTGATCACCAACGACGGATGAATCCTAAGATGAAAGAAGTGGTAAAAAAAGAAATACTAAATCTCCTTGAGGTAGGTATAATTTATCCTGTTGCTGATAGTCAGTGGGTAAGTCCTGTCCATTGTGTTCCTAAGAAGGAAGGTATTACTGTCGTTCCTAATGATAAAGATGAATTGATTCCGCAAAGAATTATTACAGGCTATAGGATGGTAATTGATTTCCGCAAATTAAATAAGGCTACTAAAAAGATCATTACCCCTTACCTTTTATTGATCAAATGCTAGAAAGATTATCCAAACATACACATTTTTGCTTTCTAGATGGTTATTCCGGTTTCTCTCAAATACCTGTATCAGCTGATGGTCAATCTAAGACCACTTTTACTTGCCCTTTCGGTACTTTTTCTTATAAACGTATGCCTTTTGGTTTATGTAATGCACCTACTACCTTTTAAAAATGCATGATGGCTATATTTTCTGATTTTTGTGAAAAGATATGTGAGGTATTCATGGATGATTTCTTCGTTTATGGATCCTCTTTTGATGATTGCTTAAGCAACCTTGATCGAGTTTTGCAGAGATGTGAAGAAACTAACCTTGTCTTGAATTGGGAGAAGTGCCACTTTATGGTTAATGAAGGTATTGTCTTGGGGCATAAAATTTCTAAAAGGGGCATTGAAGTTGATAAAGCTAAAGTTGATGCTATTGAAAAGATGCCGTGTCCCAAGGACATCAAAGGTATAAGAATTTTCCTTGGTCATGCTGGCTTTTATAGGAGGTTCATTAAGGACTTCTCAAAAATTTCTCGGTCTCTGACTAATTTATTACAAAAATATATACTATTCATCTTTGATGATGATTGTGTAGAAGCATTTGAAATACTTAAGAAAGCATTGATCTCTGCACCGATTGTTCAACCACCTGATTGGAATTTACCTTTTGAAATCATGTGTGATTCTAATGATTATACTGTAGGTGCTGTTCTAGGGCAAAGAGTTGATAAGAAACTAAATGGTATTCATATTCTAGTAAAACTATAGACAATGCCCAGAGAAATTATGCTACTACTGAAAAAGAATTCTTAGCAGTTGTATTTTCTTGTGATAAGTTCAGACCTTATATTGTTGATTATAAAGTAACTATTCACACGGATCATACTGCTATTAAATATATTATGGAAAAGAAAGATGCTAAACCTAGACCTATTAGATGGGTTCTCTTGCTACAAGAATTTGATTTGCATATTATTGATAGAAAGGGAGCTGAGAACCCCGTTGCAGATAACTTGTCTAGGTTAGAGAATGTTCTTGATGACCCACTACCTATTGATGATAGCTTTCCTGATGAACAATTAAATGTCATAGATGCTTCTCGAACTCCTCCATGGTATGCTGATTATGCTAATTACATTGTTGCTAAGATTATACCACCTAGTTTCACATACCAGCAAAAGAGAAAGGTTTTCTATGATTTACGACATTACTTCTGGGATGACCCACACCTTTATAAAGAAGGAGTAGATGGTGTTATTAGATGTTGTGTACCTGAGCATGAACAGGAACAGATCCTACACAAGTGTCACTCCGAAGCTTATGGAGGACACCACGTTGGAGATAGAACTGCACATAAGGTATTGCAATCCGGTTTTCATTGGCCTACTCTCTTCAAGGATGCCCTTAAGTTTGTTGTATCTTGTGATGAATCTCAAAGAATTGGTAATATTAGTAGACGTCAAGAAATTCCTATGAATTATTCACTTGTTATTGAACCATTTGATGTTTGGGGCTTTGATTATATGGGACCTTTTACTGCCTCTAATGGATATACACATATTTTAGTTGTTGTTGATTACGTTACTAAGTGGGTAGAAGCTATTCCAACTAGTAGTGTTGATCATAACACCTCTATTAAGATGCTTAAAGAAGTTATTTTTCCGAGGTTTGGAGTCCCTAGATATTTAATGACTGATGGTGGTTCACATTTTATTCATGGTGCTTTCCGTAAAATGCTTGCTAAGTATGATGTTAATCATAGAATTGCATCTCCGTATCACCCACAGTCTAGTGGTCAAGTAGAATTGAGCAACAGAGAGCTTAAATTAACTTTTCAAAAGACTGTTAATAGATCTAGAAAGAATTGGTCCAAGAAACTTGATGATGCATTATGGGCCTATAGAACTGCATATAAAAATCCCATGGGTATGTTTCTGTATAAAATTGTTTATGGAAAAGCATGTCACTTACCTCTCGAACTAGAACATAAGTCATATTGGGCTATTAGAGAGCTCAACTATGATTTCGAACTTGCCAGTGAGAAGAGGTTATTTGACATTAGCTCACTTGATGAATGGAGAACCCAAGCCTATGAGAATGCCAAATTGTTTAAAGAAAAAGTTAAAAGATGGCATGACAAAAGGATACAAAAGCGTGAGTTTAATGTAGGTGACTATGTATTGCTATACAACTCCCGTTTAAGATTTTTTGCAGGAAAAATTCTCTCTAAATGGGAAGGTCCTTACGTTATCGAGGAGGTCCATCGTTCCGGTGCCATAAAAATCAACAACTCCGAAGGCACAAATCCGAAGGTGGTGAACGGTCAAAGAATCAAACATTATATCTCAGGTAATCCTATAAATGTTGAAACCAATGTTATTGAAACCGTAACCCCGGAGGAATACATAAGAGACACTTTCCGGAATGTTTCAGACTCCGAAAAGGAATAGGTACGCGGTACGGTAAGTAAACCGACTCGAAAACAGTTCTAATGGCAATTTTTCTCCGTTTTGGAATATTTAGAAAAATAGAAAAATAAGAAGCAGCCCGGGAAGGACACGAGGACTCCACGAGGGTGGAGGGCACGCCCTACCCCCTGGGCATGGCCCCTGCCTCGTGGGTACGTCGTGCGCTCTCCGGACTCCGTTTTCTTGCACGTTACGTATTTTGGTCGGTAAAACTTCATTATATAATCTCCCGGAGGTTTTGACTCCTGTATCACGCAAATATCTCTCGTCTTTGTTTTGATCTGTCTTTCTGACAAATCTAGGTCGTCATGTCGTCTTCAAGTACCCCCAAGGACAATTTCTTCGAGAAGGTCATCAGCCCCTACCTCGCGGAGGTGCTGCAACACCCTCAAACCATTGAGATGCGTGAGGGGTTGTTGCACATCCGCGATGTTGAGGGACCAAGGAAGACCGGGGGCATGGAGGCAAGGCTCGAGGCATTGGAGCAACAAGTTTTCAAGTGTTAGGAGATGGTGGAGCGTGGACTCGACTCCAATCACATTATGATCACGGAGTTCACCAACAACCACAAGCTGGACGTCAAGGACATTGAGGAGGCCATCTTCAAGCTTCATGAGAAAATCGAGCACCTCCAAGCCCAGATCTATGACCTGCAAAATCAAAACTGTGAGTATGAATATAGATTCAACAGGATGAGTTTGGCTGCAGATTTGAGGACTCAGGAGACTCGATCATCCTTCTATGATGGTGAGCCTATGCCTTGGAAGAGGGACGACAAGCCTACATCATCCACAACTCCAACTCCTTCACCGGCAAAAGATATAGAATCACATGGGTATGGGCACTCCCCTTGGCAACTGGCAAGCTTGCGGGAGGTGCCCCGGTATCGTATCACCATCACTTTTATCTTTACCGTTTTTGTTAATTCGATCCTTTTGATAATATTTTGATCTAGTAGAATAAAGTTTTAGTATGATCTAGTTGTGAGTTGTGCTTTATGATCCCTCTATGTAATCGAGTCTGTGAGCTATATAATAAAGATTATTGTTGAGTCAAGGGCTTGATGATTTCGCTATGATCTTGAGGGAATAAAATAAAAGAGAATAAATAAATAGAATAAAAGAGATCATATGGATCTTATGGAGAGTAATGAGCTCACATATAAAGAGTATTATGAATAAAAGTTGTCGAGAGTTGACAAACATAGTTTTGGTCATCGTTGCAATTAATAGGAAGTAATAAAGAAAGAGAGGTCTTCACATATAAATATACTATCTTGGACATATTTTATGATTGTGAGCACTCATTAAAATATGATATGCTAAAGAGTTTACGTTGGACAAGGAAGACAACGTAATGGGTTATGTTTTCTTACATCTAAGATAAATTATATTGCCATGGATCATCCAACATGGCTGAGCTTGCCGTAACTAAACTCTTTGCACCAAGTAGAGATACTACTTGTGATTCCAAATACCCTTAAACCCAATTTTACCATGAGAGTCTACATATCTACCTATGGATTGAGTAAGATGCTTCAAGTAAGTTGTCATCGGTGAAAGCAATAAAAATTGCTCTCTAAATATGTATGACTTATTAGTGTGGGAGAAAATAAGCTTTATACGATCTTGTGATGTGGAAGAAATAAAAGCGACGGACTGCATAATAAAGGTCCATATCACAAGTGGCAATATAAATGATGTTCTTTCGCATTAAGATTTTGTGCATCCAACCATAAAAGCGGATGACAACCTCTGCTTCCCTCCGCGAAGGGCCTATCTTTTACTTTTATCTCCCACCTTACATAAAAGTCATGGTGATCTTCACCTTTCCTTTTTACATTTTATCTTTTGGCAAGCACAATATGTTGGAAATATCCTGGTATATATGGCTAATTGGATGTGAGTTTTCATGAACTATTATTGTTGACATTACCCTTGAGGTAAAACGTTGGGAGGCAAAACTATAAGCCCCTATCTTTCTCTGTGTCTGATTAAGACTTCATACCCATAAATATTGCGTGAGTGTTAGCAATTGTCAAAGACTAAAACATGGTTGAGTATGTGGACTTGTTGAAAAGCTTTTATATTGACTATTTCCTATGTTATGATAATTGCAGTTGCTTCAATGACTGAGATTATAGTTTGTTAGTTTTCAATGAAGTTTATGATTCATACTTGAAATTGTGATCGAATTGTTACTCTAGCATAAGAGATCATATGACAATAATTATATAAGTTGCTATTCTAAGAATGATCATGATGCCCCCATGTCCGTATTTTATTTTTATCGACACCTCTATCTCTAAACATGTGGACATATTTTTCGATTCGGCTTTCACTTGAGGACAAGCGAGGACTATGCTTGGGGGAGTTGATACGTCCATTTTTCATCATGCTTTTATATCGATATTTATTGCATTATGGGCTGTTATTACACATTATGTCACAATACTTATGCCTATTCTCTCTTATTTTACAAGGTTTACATAAAGAGGGAGAATACCAGCAGCTGGGATTCTGGGCTGGAAAAGGAGCAAATATTAGAGACCTATTCTGCACAGCTCCAAAAGTCCTGAAACTTCACGGAAGTTATATTCAGAATATATAAAAAATACTGAGCGCAAGAAGTACCAGAGGGGGCCACTCACCAGCCACGAGGGTGGGGGCGCGCCCTACCCCCCTGGGCACGCCCCCTGCCTCGTGGGCCCTCTGGTGGCCCTCCGATGCCCATCTTCTTCTGTATGGAGTCTTTCGTTGAGGAAAAAATTATAGCAAGCTTTCGGGACGAGACTCCACCGCCATGAGGCGGAACCTTGGCAGAACCAATCTAGGGCTCTGGCGGAGCTGTTCTACCGGGGACACTTCCCTCCGGGAGGGGGAAATCATCACCATCGTCATCACCAACGCTCCTCTCATCGGGAGGGGGCCAATCTCCATCAACATCTTCACTATCACCATCTCCTCTCAAACCCTAGTTCATCTCTTGTATCCAATTCTTGTCTCTAAGTCTAGGATTGGTACATGTAGGTTGCTAGTAGTGTTCATTACTCCTTGTAGTTGATGCTAGTTGGTTTATTTGGTGGAAGATCATATGTTCAAATCCTATATGCATATTAATACCCCTCTGATTATGAACATGAATATGCTTTGTGAGTAGTTACGTTTGTTCCTAAGGACATGGGAGAAGTCTTGCTATTAGTAGTCATGTGAATTTGGTATTCGTTCAATATTTTGATGAGATGTATGTTGTCTCTCCTCTAGTGGTGTTATGTAAACGTCGACTACATGAAACTTCACCATTATTTGGGCCTAGAGGAAGGCATTGGGAAGTAATATGTAGATGATGGGTTTCTAGAGTGACAGAAGCTTAAACTCTAGTTTATGCGTTGCTTCGTAAGGGGCTGATTTGGATCCATATGTTTCATGCTATGGTTAGGTTTACCTTAATACTTTTTTGTAGTTGCGGATGCTTGCAATAGAGGTTAATCATAAGTGGGATGCTTGTCCAAGTAAGGACAGTACCCAAGCACCGGTCCACCCACATACCAAATTATCAAAGTACCGAACGCGAATCATATGAACATGATGAAAACTAGCTTGATGGTAATTCCCATGTGTCCTCGGGAGCGCTTTTCTCTATATAAGAATTTGTCTAGACTTGTCCTTTTCTACAAAAAGGATTGGGCCACCTTGCTGCACTTTATTTACTTTTGTTACTTGTTGCTCGTTACAAATTATCTTATCACAAAACTATCTATTACCTATAATTTCAGTGCTTGTAGAGAATACCTTGCTGAAAACCGCTTATCATTTCTTTCTGCTCCTTGTTGGGTTCGACACTCTTACTTATCGAAAGGACTATGATAGATCTCCTATACTTGTGGGTCATCAACTGGTCACTGGAAGCAGAACTGCCCCAAGTATTTGGCGGATAAGAAGGATGGCAAGGTGAACAAAGGTATATGTGATATACATGTTATTGATGTGTACCTTACCAGAGCTCGCAGTAGCACCTGGGTATTTGATACTGGTTCTGTTGCTAATATTTGCAACTCCAAACAGGGACTACAGATTAAGCGAACACTGGCTAAGGACGAGGTGATGATGCGCGTGGGAAATGGTTTCAAAGTCGATGTGATCGCCGTCGGCACGCTACCTCTACATCTACCTTCGGGATTAATTTTAGACCTAAATAATTTTTATTTGGTGCCAGCGTTGAGCATGAACATTATATCTGGGTCTTGTTTAATGCGAGACGGTTATTCATTTAAATCTGAGAATAATGGTTGTTCTATTTATATGAGTAATATCTTTTATGGTCATGCACCCTTAAAGAGTGGTCTATTTTTGATGAATCTCGATAGTAGTGATACACATATTCATAATGTTGAAGCCAAAAGATGCAGAGTTGATAATGATAGTGCAACTTATTTGTGGCACTGCCGTTTGGGTCATATTGGTATAAAGCGCATGAAGAAACTCCATACTGATGGACTTTTGGAATCACTTGATTATGAGTCACTTGGTACTTGCGAACCATGCCTCATGGGCAAGATGACAAAAACGCCGTTCTCCGGAACTATGGAGCGAGCAACTAATTTGTTGGAAATCATACATACTGATGTATGTGGTCCAATGAATGTTGAGGCTCGCGGCGGGTATCATTATTTTCTCACCTTCACAGATGATTTAAGCAGATATGGGTATATCTACTTAAATGAAACATAAGTCTGAAACATTTGAAAAGTTCAAAGAATTTCAGAGTGAAGTTGAAAATCATCGTAACAAGAAAATAAAGTATCTACGATCTGATCATGGAGGAGAATATTTGAGTTACGAGTTTTTTCTACATTTGAAAAAATGCGGAATAGTTTCGCAACTCACACCACCCAGAACACCACAGTGTAATGGTGTGTCTGAACGTCGTAATCGTACTTTACTAGATATGGTGCGATCTATGATGTCTCTTACTGATTTACTGCTATGATTTTGGGGTTATGCTTTAGAGACGGCCGCATTCACGTTAAATAGGGCACCATCAAAATCCGTTGAGACGACACCTTATGAACTATGGTTTGGCGAGAAACCAAAGTTGTCGTTTTTTAAAGTTTGGGGCTGCGATGCTTATGTGAAAAAGCTTCAACCTGATAAGCTCGAACCCAAATCGGAGAAATGTGTCTTCATAGGATACCCAAAAGAAACAGTTGGGTACACCTTCTATCACAGATCCGAGGGCAAGACATTCGTTGCTAAGAATGGATCCTTTCTAGAGAAGGAGTTTCTCTCGAAAGAAGTGAGTGGGAGGAAAGTAGAACTTGATGAGGTAATAGTACCTGCTCACTTATTGGAAAGTAGTTCATCACAGAAACCGGATCCTGTGACGTCTACACCAATTAGTGAGGAAGTTAATGATGATGATCATGAAACTTTAGATCAAGTTGTTACTGAACCTCGTAGGTCAACCAGAGTAAGATCCGCACCAGAGTGGTACGGTAATCCTGTTCTGGAGGTTATGTTGCTAGACCATGACAAACCTATGAACTATGAAGAAGCGATGGTGAGCCCAGATTCCGCAAAATGGCTTGAAGCCATGAAATCTGAGATGGGATCCATGTATGAGAACAAAGTGTGGAATTTGGTTGACTTTATCGATGATCGGCAAGCCATCGAGAATAAATGGATCTTCAAGAAGAAGACTGACGCTGATGGTAATGTTACTGTCTATAAAGCTTGACTTGTTGCAAAAGGTTTTCGACAAGTTCAAGGGATTGACTATGATGAGACCTTCTCACCCGTAGCGATGCTTAAGTCTGTCCAAATCATGTTAGCAATTGCCGCATTTTATGATTATGAAATTTTGCAAATGGATGTCAAAACTGCATTCCTGAATGGATTTCTGGAAGAATAGTTGTATATGATGCAACCAGAAGGTTTTGTCGATCCAAAGGGAGCTAACAAAGTGTCCAAGCTCCAGCGATCCATTTATGGACTGGTGCAAGCCTCTCGGAGTTGGAATAAACGTTTTGATAGTGTGATCAAAGCATATGGTTTTATACAGACTTTTGGAGAAGCCTGTATCTACAAGAAAGTTAGTGGGAGCTATGTAGCATTTCTGATATTATATGTGGATGACATATTGTTGATTGGAAATGATATAGAATTTCTGGATAGCATAAAAGGATATTTGAATAAGAGTTTTTCAATGAAAGACCTCGGTGAAGCTGCTTATATATTGGGCATCAAGATCTATATACATAGACCGAGATGCTTAATTGGACTTTCAAAAAGCACATACCTTGACAAAGTTTTGAAGAAGTTCAAAGTGGATCAAGCAAAGAAAGGGTACTTGCCTGTGTTACAAGGTGTGAAGTTGAGTAAGACTCAATGCCCGACCACTACAGAAGATAGAGAGAAAATGAAAGATATTCCCTATGCTTCAGCCATAGGCTCTATCATGTATGCAATGATGTGTACCAGACCTGATGTGTGCCTTGCTATTAGTTTAGCAGGGAGGTACCAAAGTAATCCAGGAGTGGATCACTAGACAGCGGTCAAGAACATCCTGAAATACTTGAAAAGGACGAAGGATATGTTTCTCGTTTATGGAGGTGACAAAGAGCTCGTCGTAAATGTCTACGTCGATGCAAGCTTTGACACTGATCCGGATGATTCTAAATCGCAAACCGGATACGTGTTTTTATTAAACGGTGGAGCTGTCAGTTGGTGCAGTTCTAAACAAAGCGTCGTAGCGGGATCTACATGTGAAGCAGAATACATAGCTGCTTCGGAAGTAGAAAATGAAGGAGTCTGGATGAAGGAATTCATATCTAATCTAGGTGTCATACCTAGTGCATCGGGTCCAATGAAAATCTTTTGTTACAATACTGTTGCGATTGCTTTGGCAAAGGAATCCAGATTTCACAAGAGAACTAAGCACATCAAAAGACGCTTCAACTCCATCCGGGACCAAGTCCAGGTGGGAGACATAGAGATTTGCAAGATACATATGGATCTGAATGTTGCAGACCCGTTGACTAAGCCTCTTCCACGAGCAAAACATGATCAACACCAAGGCTCCATGGGTGTTAGAATCATTACTATGTAATCTAGATTATTGACTCTAGTGCAAGTGGGAGACTGAAGGAAATATGCCCTAGAGGCAATAATAAAGTTAGTATTTATTTCCTTATATCATGATAAATGTTTATTATTCATGCTAGAATTGTATTAACCGGAAACATGATACATGTGTGAATACATAGACAAACAGAGCGTCAATAGTATGCCTCTACTTGACTAGCTCATTGATCAAAGATGGTTATGTTTCCTAGCCATAGACAAAGAGTTGTCATTTGATTAACTGGATCACATCATTAGGAGAATGATGTGATTGACTTGACCCATTCCGTTAGCTTAGCACTTGATCGTTTAGTTTCTTGCTATTGCTTTCTTCATGACTTATACATGTTCCTATGATTGTGAGATTATGCAACTCCCATTTACCGGAGGAACACTTTGTGTGCTACCAAACGTCACAACGTAACTGGGTGATTATAAAGGTGCTCTACAGGTGTCTCCGAAGGTACTTGTTGGGTTGGCGTATTTCGATATTGGGATTTGTCACTCCGATTGCCGGAGAGGTATCTCTGGGCCCACTCGGTAATACACATCACTTAAGCCTTGCAAGCATTGCAACTAATGAGTTAGTTGCGGAATGATGTGTTACGGAACGAGTAAAGAGACTTGCCGGTAACGAGATTGAACTAGGTATTGACATACCGACGATCGAATCTCGGGCAAGTAACATACCGATGACAAAAGAAACAATGTATGTTGTTATGCGGTTTGACCGATAAAGATCTTCGTAGAATATGTAGGAGCCAATATGAGCATCCAGGTTCCGCTATTGTTTATTGACCGGAGACGTGTCTCGGTCATGTCTACATAGTTCTCAAACCCGTAGGGTCCGCACGCTTAAAGTTTGATGACAATTATATTATGAGTTGATGGTTTTTGATGTATCTAAAGTAGTCCGGAGTCCCGAATGTGATCACGGACATGACAAGGAGTCTCAAAATGTTCGAGACGTAAAGATCGTTATATTGGACGACTATATTTGGATACTAGAATGGTTCCGGGTGAGATCGGGATAATACCGGAGCACCGGGAGGTTATCGGAACCCCCCGGGAGGTATATGGGCCTTAATGGGCTTTAGTGGAAAGGAGGGGAAGGAGCAAGGGAGGCCCCCCCAAGCCCAATCCGAATTGGGAGGGGGCCGCCCCCCCTTTCCTTCCTCCCTCCTTCCTCTTCCTTCCCTCTCCCTCTCCAAATAGGAAAAGGAGGAGTCCTACTCCCGGTGGGAGTAGGACTCGCCCCTTGGGCGCGCCTCCTCCCCTTGGTCGGCCCTCTCCTCCCCTCCTTTATATACGGAGGATAGGGGCACCCCATAGACACAACAATTGATCTCTTAGATCTTTTAGCCGTGTGCAGTGCCCCTCTCCACCATAGTCCACCTTGATAATATCGTAGCGGTGCTTAGGCAAAGCCCTGCAACGGTAGAACATCAACATCGTCACCACGCCGTCGTGCTGACGGAACTCTCCCTCAAATCTCAGCTGGATCAGAGTTCGAGGAACGTCATCGAGTTGAACATGTGCAGAACTCGGAGGTGCCGTGCGTTCGGTACTTGATCGGTCGGATCGTGAAGACGTACGACTACATCAACCGCGTTGTGCTAATGCTTCCGCTTTTGGTCTATGAGGGTACGTGGACACACTCTCCCCTCTTGTTGCTATGCATCACCATGATATTGCCTGTGCATAGGAATTTTTTTTGAAATTACTACGTTACCCAACACCCTCATCACCGCAAGGCTCATCTGCGCCACACGGTGGAAGGTTTGCTCCATGAATCTCACTTCTTCCCTACTGAAGTTGATGATCATCCTCTTGGCATTGCAATATTTGGATTTGTGGACTCCCTGGTACGGGATGCTGTAGTGGGCACAACGTTTGAACTAGATGAAGATGAGGCTGATGAGCACACTGTTATTTCTTTTGTTCTGCATGATGCTGCTTTAAATATGAGACTCACCACCTTTGGTCCCGAAGTATGGCCGCTTTACATCGGATTTCCGTATGATTACTAGACACATCATTACATCCACAAATCTGTCGATAAGTTTGGTAGTCTTGTTGAATAGCACAATCCTAGGAATGACAGAAAGTTTGTTCTTGTTAAAGTTCGGGTTATTCATATGTGACTTGTTCCTAAAAGCCTGGTTATGCATCAGTTAGGTGGTCCTAGGCAGAGCTGGACAGTTGCAGTAACCATTCTGCGTAGCTCGGACTGGAATGCACATCTGCCCGAGGTCCCTCCGGCGGGAGAAGATCCACCGCCTGCTGACGGCATTCCGCATCTTTTGTATGGCAATGGTTTGACTGCTAAGCAAATCTATCAGCAGCAACTGCACAACTGGCAACTTCAGAACGCTACTGCTAATGCAAATCAAGGAGAAAGTGACAGTGAGAACATAGTTGTGGATGAGGGAAATGATGTTGACTTCCACCCTGAATGGGGAGTTTGGCCTCCACCACCATCGCAAGCTCCACCAGTGTTCTATAACTTTCAAGAATGCTTGACAGGGGAAGGACTCCAAGTAACCCATGGTAATGTGCCTCCAAACAATCTCCAAGATAGCCCTGCATCTGCATGGAATGATTCAATCTCTATGTATGGTAGCTCAGACTCCAGTCCACTATCTCTGATTCTTATGTGCTGGTACCTGTCACGTTGATGAACCAATTCTGGCCTCAGGCAGCATCCAGTTCGACCAACAAGGCTCTGTCCAGCCCTACTGTTTACACTCCGCCAGCCAATTCTTTGGAAATCTCCCTCACTGTGTCAGCAACTGGGATGCAATTAAGCATGGTGGATCAAGGTAATTTCATTCCAGCCATGATTCTGAATGAATGTGTGCCAATGTTGAGGTTTAACACTTACCTGAAAGCTGCTGTTATGCCTATAATTGCCTCTTATGGCCCTTGGAGATCCAATTATGGTTTCAAACACAAATCTGTGGCTCTCAACTTCACACTCTCTGAGAATGATAGTATTTTGATTGTCACTTCTGCCACTCGGATGATCACCAGCATGATAATACTCATGCCTTGACTGAAAATTATCCAGACACAGACAATTGGAATTTTTGTCTGAACAATGTCGCCTCTGCTGGTAACACAATGGCTAACCTGCCTTTGCTGGAGTATGCACTTGTCATTGAAACAAGCCAGGAGGATCAGCCGATTGCTATCACTAACATTGCTGACGAGGTTATGATGCAAGACCAGCCGGACAATGCTGACACTGCCCACTCTGAAGAGGTAGAAGCTACCGTCAAACGCAAGGGGGAGGCCGTGGTACCTGGATGTTCTGTCTCTCTACGTCGTAGTGCCCGCTCCAATAAGTATGATAGATTTCGCATTCCTCCAGTTTCTGACACTAAGATGAAGGTCTCCAAGGTTAAGCCCCGAATTGTACTAGCTGCTGTGAGGATCAATGACAACGTTGAAGAACAGCCCCCCCCCCCCGCCAACTCCTGTCAATGTTATTCAGCACATTGGCACCAAGCCGTGTGCTATCCCAGCTGGTGAGCTCTCTAATGATGCTCTCTTGGCTCCTCTGGAGGAGCAGGATGCCTCCACTTAACATTTTATCCTCTTTTACTTAATGCCTTCGTTAGTGAACTGGAACGTTTTATGTTGGAATGTTCGCGGGTTAAGCTCTGACGACAAGCAGTTGGCGCTCTCAAATGCTGCCAGGTCTAGTGGTTGTGCTGTCGTCTGTTTGCAGGAAATGAAAAAGACCTCTTTTGATCTATCGTTTGTTAAATCTTGTTGCCCGCGTAACTTTGATCAATTTGCTTTCGTCGCGTCGCATTGGGCCTCGGGTGGTATTGCGACCATTTGGAACAGCGCGATCTTCTCGGCTATAACTTTGTTCTCGGAAGATTTTGCACTTGTCACTAGGTTCACTTCAACGCAGTCTGCACAACATTAGACACTGGTCAATATTTATGGGTCGTGCCAAGGAGAGCAACGTCAAAAATTCACTTAGTGGCTATTCGATATTGATATCCCTTCTCATGAGGATTGGTTATTTGTGGGAGACTTTAACTTCATCCGTGCACCAGATAATCGTAATAAACCTGGGGGCAATGTTAATGATATGATAACATTCAACGATTTCATAAGAACACAGAGTCTCATTGAGTTTCCAATTAAATGTCGTTGTTTCACCTGGAGCAATATGCAGATAGATCCACTACTCGAGCAACTAGATTGGTTCTTCACCAGCAATAACTGGACTATCACATATCCCAAAACCATGGTAAAACCCTTAGGGAAACCTGTCTCGGACCATACTCCATGTGTTGTCACTATTGAAAGGACTATCCCCCGATCCAGGCTTTTCAGATTTGAAACATATTGGATTCATCATCCTGGGTTCATGGAGAAGGTGGAAAAATCATGGGCTAAGCAGGTTCAATCAACAAACCATGTCACTATCCTCTGTCGCAAGCTCAAGAACCTACGTCATGATCTCAAACAATGGAGTAAATGGATATCCAAACTCTCAGTGGCCATTGCAAACTCAAACAAAGCTCTTAATGAACTGGAAAACAAGAGAATTCTATCGGTACCAGAAAGCAACTTCAGAAAAATATTGAAAACTCACATTTTAAGACTCCTTAGATACCAGCAACTCTACTAGAAGAAACGTTGCACGGTGAGGTGGGTCAAATTTGGAGACGAGAATTCAAAAAATATTCAAGCCCTTGCCTCGGAGAGATATAGACGGAATAACATTGCGTCTCTAACCACAACCAATGGGGACACTGTTGATGACCACATAGGCAAAGAATCAGCCATATTTGAAACCTTCAAAGAAAGAATGGGCACCACCAAATCACACAACATGAAATTTGACCTGTCCCGTATCATTAAGAAATATGAGGGTCTTGATCAACTTACCCTCCCGTTCACACATGACGAGATTGATCGGGTCATTATGGAAATGCCAGCGGACCGAGCACCTGGTCCGGATGGTTTCACCGGAGTTTTCTTGAAACGTTGCTGGCCCATCATCAAAGACAACTTTTATCGGCTTTGCAACCAATTCCATGAGGGCGGTCTTAACTTGGAGAGTATTAATGATGGTTTCACTACTCTAATCCCTAAGATAAATTCTCCAGCCTCAGTTAATGACTTCCGACCGATCACTTTACTTAACTGTTGTCTGAAAGTTGTCACAAAAATCTTGGCAAACCGCCTGCAAAAGGTGATCTTAAAGATAATACATCGCAACCAGTATGGTTTTCTCAAGGGTGGATCCATTCAAGATTGCCTCGCTTGGGCGTATGAATATATTTATCAATGTCAATCTTCAAAAAAGGAAATCATCCTTCTCAAGTTAGACTTTGCAAAGGCATTTGATACCATTGAACATGAAGCAATGATTGAAATTATGGCAAGTATGGGCTTCAATGACAAATGGTTAAATTGGATGCGATGCATTTTCTCTTCGAGAAAATCTTTTGTCCTCCTTAATGGCACCCCGGGACGACAATTTCACTCTAAGTGCGGGGTAAGACAAGGCGATCCGCTGTCCCCTCTTCTCTTTGTCCTCGCAGCAGACCTCCTTCAAGCGGCCGTTAATGATGCTTTTGCTCGCAATGAAATTCAACTGCCTTTTCCCGCACGCAACCAATCAGATTATCCGGTAATACAATACATCGATGACACCATCACGGTGCTACCAGCCTGCCCGCAACAAGCTTTCGTTCTGAAAAACATCTTAACTGATTACGCCACCTCCGTTGGACTGAAAATAAACTTCCATAAGTCAACCATCATTCCTATCAACTGTGCTACGGGCCGTTGTGATCAGATGGCGCATATGTTTGGATGTGTCATAGGAAAAATGCCGTTTACATATCTCGGGCTGCCAGTGGGAACAACACGACCCACTGTTCAAGACCTTATGCCCCTAGTATGCATGGTAGAAAGAAGGTTATCTGCAACCCTCAATATGATCTCCTACGGAGGAATGCTCTCACTTCTCAACTCAGTGATTACCTCTCTAGTCATCTTCGCCCTATGCACTTTGCGCTTGCCAACCAAAATCATTGAGTTGCTGGACAAGATTCGACGGAGATGCCTTTGGACCAAAAAAACTGACCAGGGCGACAAATATAATTCCTTGGCATCTTGGGATATGGTGTGCAAGCCCAAAGCAAGTGGAGGCTTGGGAGTCATTGATCTTCGAACTCAAGGAGATGCACTCCCGCTCAAATTTCTTCATAAGTTTTACAACAGTTGGGACGTACCCTGGGTTTAGCTCATTAAAGACACATACTATGACGGACAGGTCCCACATGCATCATCTCGTTTAGCTTGCTTAACAGATTCAAGTCTGATTTTTCACTCCTAACCTATAGGGTCAAGGAGAAGCATAAAACTTCATCCCTCTACTCTTGTCATCCCTTCATTAGAGTAGCCTTCTGACCTTTTCCCAAACCTTTTCCCAAAGGGAAAATGGAGTTTTAAAGTAACCATGTAACTTACCACCATTATTAATTTCATTCTTTCACAGTAGGGGGTTCCCCTACTGTTTACGGTCAAAAAACTAGCAACAAACCGAGAAATGACAAAAGAGAAAAAATGGTTCTTTTTGGGCAATGGCTCGACCATGGTCGAGGACTATGTGCGGCTCCTCTAGAATTTCCCGGCCGGATCCGTCCCCGCAGCTGAGGGCATAGCATACAAACGCACCCCCTACATGCTAATCGGCTGACCCACTTAGCGGTTTGGTCACTTCCCCACCAGTTTTTCTTTTTGTGTCCTTTTTCTTTTTTAATTTATCATTAGATTTATCTTCTTTTATTTTAAAAATGTAAACCATTTTTATGAATTAAATTTTTTCAAATTCAGAAAAACAAATTGCAAACATTTTTCTAATTGTATATATTTTTTAAAAAATTGAACATTTTCTACATTCACAAACATTATTTTAGTCCATGAACATTGTTAGAATATTTTTGAATTCACGATCATTTTTTGTATTCGAGGACATTTCTTGAATTTGTGCAATTTTATTGAAATTTGCAAACATGCTGTGAATTCAGATTTTGTTTTCTATATTCATGAATATTATTTGAACTTCCGATTTTTTTATTCTCGAACATTGATTTTGATTTTTTTAAAACTGAAAATTGAAAAACAAATAGAGAAAACTGAAAAACACGGTGCTTCCGCACTGGACCAACCCTAAGTATGCCGCGGTGGGTGGGGGGTTGAGGGGGGGAGGGGGGGGGGATACACGGTTGCTTGGTTCCCCGTCACCTATGTGGTGACTAGGAGGTCCCGTCTGTGCTCATGTGCGGAATAGGAGGGCTCGCGATATCCGACCAACATGGCCGTTTGAATATTTATCTAGGCCGGAAAGGATTGCGAGATGTATCCTGCTCTCGCCTCAGGCGTTCCCTTCACCACCCGTAGCTTAGCAAGCGCAGCAGCGTTGGAAAATTTTGTGTCCCTGTTCACTGGCACCTGTAGATTGGTTTTTCTTTTCCTTTTGCTGGTTTTCGTCTATACATTTATTTTTGCCTTTTTTGTATTTCCTTTCGATTTTCTATTTTTTCTTTGCCTTTTTGTTTGCCTTTGTCCCCCTCCCCTTTTTTCAAATACATGTTGAATTTTTCTAATACACATGTATATTTTTTATACATGTTAAAAAAAATTGATAGACATTGAACATTTTTTAAATACATAATTAACATTATTTTTTCCCTAAATTCGTAATGCATGGTTCTGAACTTAGGGTCGTGCAGACGTCACGACCGCTCTGTTCTGTGCCAGTACGCTTAGCCAGAGTCTTTGGAAGTTATCACGAGTGGTACTGGTTCTGGTTGTAGCATTGAGCAATGGAGGGAGGCATATATTCACATCACCGCTACAGGACCATCTTCTCTCGTTGCATCATGACCTACTGCATTTCTTTCTTTTTTTTTCAAACAAAGGGGCCACGTGACCCTCATTTTCATAAAGAAAATGGAGTTTGATAGAGCTAATAGTAGACCAACAACATAAAACGGTGCCTCAGCACATCAAACAGGAGCAAAAGAAAGCCTATATTGATACCTAAACCACACCTAAGGATGCTAAACACGCAGACCTGTTTAGCAGACTTTTACTAAAGAAGTTCAGACTTTACAAGCTCAACAATCAACATGTTTTATCATAGGCTAACTCAAGTTTTAACAACAAAATCTTCGGACAGCAGGGCCCCATCCGTGTGCCCATCTAAATACCTCTCTTGCCACCTGAGAGAGTCTTTTAGATACTCCCTCCATTCTAAAATATAGTGCGTCCGCGCTTTCTGAGGTCGAACTTTGACCATAAATTTAACGTACGAGACCGACTGCGGCGGGAGAAAAAGTTACATAATAAAAAAACTCCTTTCAAATACGAATTCACTGATATAATTTTTGTTCCCGCCACAATCGGTCTTGATAGTTAAATTTACGGTCAAAGTTGAAGCACGGGGATAGAGAAAGCACTACATTGTGAAACGGAGGGAGTACTGCACTAAGCATTCTTTGCCCCCCTTTTTTTTTCCGTCGAACGATCCAGCAGTCCAACAAAGAGCACAGAGTAAAGATTACGTTAGTAGGTTCAGCAGGAAGCATACGTTGAAAACAAGATTTATTTTTTGTTTTCCAAATAGTTAAAAAGCAACATAACCAACAGCCGCCACAGCCCTATCTTTGCTAAGTATAGGCTAGTAGCCAATTTTGGCACAAATCAAAAATATATATAGGTGTGTTTGGATTACTCAAAGCCCCACGGATCACATTCCAAAGACATTTATAAAATAACGTGTAAAAAAGATGGTCTATGTTATCATCAGCATCACAGAATTCACAGTGTTTATCTCGTGACCATCCTTTCTTACTAAGATTATCTTTGGTTAGTATCAGTGCCATAGGCAGAATTTTTGTACGGGCCAGTGCATCCTCGTTGCTACAATGCCTACTGTAGCTATAGTATACGACTCCCCTAAAAAAAGGCTATAGTATGACACTGTAGCTACAATCTACGAAGCTTTTTCCATACACGCCTCAAGCCACGGCCCGGGTCGCCCTGATTTGCATCCTTCCTTTGATAACTAGCCATACAAAAGTTTTCACGTTCAGATTTATCCTTATCCTCCAAAGCACTTTGTAAGGAAACACAACATTTCTCGCAATACAGTAATGATAAAGTAATTTAACTGAAAACACCCCTGATGTCAACAACCATTTAACTTTGTCAGGCCCCCCTCCATCAAGGTAACCTGACTATTGTTCATTGTTTTTGATATAGCTTACCAAGTACTCCCTCCGTAAAGAAATATAAGAGCGTTTAAATCACTATTTTAGTGATCTAAACCCTTTTATATTTTTTTACGGGATAAGTATATTTTTCGTCCTCAAACTCTTCCGAAAGTTTAGACATCGTCCCTCAACTCCAAAACCACTAAAGCTCAGTCCCTAAACTATTCAAACCGGATATTTTTCGTCCCTCAAAACATTTAAGGTGGTTTTCGTATGAAATGGCCCTGTTTTAACTAAAATGGGCCAACGTGGCCTGGTTTTGGCCGCCACTTCAATTAGTATTTTGTGCAGTTACTTGGTTTACGTCCAGTTGAGACAAACATGTCAAAAAATGCCAAAAACTGGACAAACTGTTATGACCTAACTCGACAAACAAGGGACTGAAATGCTCTAAGCAAACCCAAATTTCCATATCACATAGGTCAAATTACAGAACAACAGTTTTAAGACACATTAGTACAGCAAACATCATCACATTCCTTAGCGCGTAAATCCCTGGACCCTGCCGAGGGATTAACTGTCGGACATGTAGTACAGCGTACATCAAACGTCATCTGCTAGCCAGCCGAGGGATTAACTGTCGGACCCCCACCTGAATCGCCGCCCCCGCCTGAATCGCCATTCCCACCGCCGTGCCAAGGTAGCAGCTGTCGTGCTTACCTAGCCCCGCCAGGCCACGCCGTCACCATCGCCGTAGCCACGCCTCACTGCCCGCCGCCGCAGCCCATGGCCAATCCCCATCGCTGCCGCCGTGCTTGGTCAGCAACCTCCGCGGCTCAATTACCACCAGGCCACGCCGCCGCCTTCGCCGTAGCCACGCTTCACTGCCAGCCGCCGCCGCCCATGGAAAATCACCGTCACCGCCGCTGCTCTAGGGTCCGTGAATGAGAAGGGGTCGAGAGAATGTGGGAGAGCGAGAGAGACACATGGTGCTCTAGCGACTTAATCGATCTGGAGGTCAAAACCAGGTTACGTGGCTTGTTTTAGTCAAAACAGGGTACCAAAACCATCTTAACCTTGAGGGACGAAACATACCCGGTTTGAATAGTTAAGGGACTGAATTTTAGTGGTTTTGGAATTGAGGGGCAACTTCTAAACTTTCGGGGGAGTTCGAGGACGGAAAATATACTTATTCCTTTTTTTACAGAGGGGGGAGTAGGTTATTTCACATGCTCAAGGTTTATCCGCATGCAGACACCTCCGAAAATGAATACAATTGAACTCCTGACCAACAACACTAGCAATAGTAATGTGCCATGTGCGACTGAAAGTCAAATTATACAAATGAGGGAAGAAAAGGCAAACAGGTTTGTTGCTCAACCACGCATCCTCCACCTAGTGCATTTCTCCCCTCGAAAAGGATCACAAAGCTGGCCAGGCATATATGCCGACGTATTCCATGTCGAATGCCGCCGATCGGTAGATCCTGCACCATGAATTCCACGTCGTGTAGTCTGCGTCGTAGCTTAGCTGTGGTTGCAGGTAGGCGCCTGTCCGACGCGACCGGCCCGGAGACCTGCCCTCCACGTAGGAACAACATGATGCAGCGATTGAACTGGCCCATGTGTAGATCTCGAATCCTCGATCGCTTTGAGATGAGCCGACGGACTGATCGATCGGCGAAACCTGGACGACACGGCGACGGGACAGCGTCTGCTTGGTTGCTTGCATGGCCCAATGCATTATTGATCGATCGACGATCTTTGCTTGCAAAATTCGGGCAGGCGGTCCGCAGCATGATTGTGCTGATTATTATTCGATCCGTAGCCCCATGATTGGGATGGCTGCCCCCTGCATCTGCGTGATGGACGCCGTCGCCGTCGCCGTCGCCACCGGGAGATCGACCGTGGCCGTGCATGGTACCGTGTACGCGCGCCCTGCAAAGCGAGCGAAAGAGCTAGCGGTGGAATCGCACCGGCCCGCCGTCGCTTCCCTAGCCTTCACATCCTGTCGTGTCCCCGGCCGGGGCTCAGCCGCTCGTCCGCCACCCCGCACGAAAGCGAAGCGTACATGCTCAACTTTCCGGCCGGCCGCTGCCTCCGGTCGATCCATAACGTACCCCTCGTGATCCGGCCCGTCCACCGAACCCATCGACGAGCCAAGGACGATCGAGATGGATGGATCATGGATCCGCCCGCCCGCCTCCATTCCGAGTTTGGCAACGGCGCGCGGCCACAAACGGTGGGCGCGAACGGCGCGAGATGGGTCGGTCCGTATTCGCCGGCGCCTGGCAGCTGCATGCGTCCCGGCCACGAGAGTGCCTCCTAGAACAACGAGTGTGTCGTGCTCGTGCCAGCGTGGGTGAGCTCGACGTGCGGCGTCCGGGCCGGCCGTGCGAATCTCGCCTGCTGATCTGATCGAGATGGATCGGGTGGCCGGGTGGTTCATGCGACGCATAGTGAGCACCGCGCGCAGGCAGACACGACGCGACTACTCCACGCGCGCTCTAACGTGCCTGCTGTCAGCTCAGGTACGTTACGTTACGGCGGTGCTCTGTGGCTCCGGCCAGACTGCTCCTCCGTCTACGGCACAGGCAAAACGTTTGTCGCAACGGGAGAGCTACCTGTGCTGTGCAGGAAAGGAGAATATACGCAGTAAGAATAAAAAACGTCGACGTTTTACGGCGGGTGAGACTCAAACCCTAGAAGCACAGTGTCACCGTCTTTTCACCAACCGGCGCCATGCATTCTGGCATAAGTAACAAGATGAAATCATGCGTCGTAACTTGTAGCCACACACAAGAAACCTAGAGAATGTGTAGGCAAGGGACATATATGCTCGCACTGTCACACATGTGTGCATGAATGAACACTGCCGGCACTAGCTACGTTTGGAGCATTTTATATAGGCGCCATGCATGATGACTAGGTAGGTTCCTCGATAGATCAACTCATCCATCCATCCTTGCCAACACAACATTCTCTCTTGGTTCCTGCATGTGTGCAGGGGCCTATAGATTACACTCATTCGTCCTTGCCAAGGCAGCATTCTGTCTTGACGATCAACAGTATACCGGCCCGTGACGACATCGGTTGCAGTTAACAAACTGCTCTATTTATGTGGACTAGCCTATAGCTTGTTTGGAACTGCTGACTTCGTGAGAGTCCAAGAGCTGGTTTACATTGGTTAACTAGCTGGCTGCCATGACAGCTTTCTTTACCACTAGCTGTCTGCAGAGTGATAAAATACATTTCTATATATATTAGCTAGATGATGAGCCACACATTGTATAAACAAATGCGTAAATATGTGTTAAAGAGGACTAAACTAACAAAAAAGAAAATGTAAGTGTTCTCAATTTGCACTTCAAAATAATGTGTGGCTGGATGGCAACTAGAAAGCTTATGCAAAAGATGCAATTTATGACCGACATGTATGAGGTGATGATGTAGCAATGTTGCATGGATAGACTACTGCAAAATGAAATTTATGGCTCATATGCACGGCTTGTTGATGTGGCATAGTTGCACGACTAGAGGTAGAGTGTTGTAGTTATTTTGGGATAGAGGATGATAGTACACTAGTAGAAAAAGGGCCTGTTGTCCCGGTTCGTAAGGGCCTTTTGTCCCGGTTCCTGAACTGGGACTAAAGGGTCGGTACTAATGCCCTGTCCCTTTAGTCCCGGTTCAATCCAGAACCGGGACAGATGGGCCTCCACGTGGCCTGTGTGCGGAGCCCAGGCAGGAGGGCCTTTGGTCCCGGTTGGTGGCACCAACCGGGACCAATAGGCATCCACGCGTCAGCATTTCTATGGCTGGGGTTTTTGTTTTTTTTTGAAAGGGGGGAGGGGGTTTGGGGGTTTTGGGGGGTTAATTTAGGTGTTTCATATATTGTGTTAGCTAGCTATAATTAATAGAGAGAAGTGTCCTCTCTTATGTCCGTGCTTGGTCGACGCTACGTACTATACATACGTATAGAGAGGACTAGACACGCTAGCTAGCTAGTAAGCAAACGAAGGAAACAGAAGATCGTCATGAACATATATGCATATAGAGAGAAGTGATATGGACCACCTCTCCTTCTTGGAGAGATTGGTCGAACAACAAGTTCTCGTATATCTATCCGACACTACCGGCTACATATATATAATAATTATCTCTTACAAATATAATCTCCTAACATACGGACTCATGGTCCACATAGTATTCTCCGTCTTCAGCGATCACGTGGTCAAGAAAGAATGCCGCCAATTCCTCTTGAATTGCTCTCATGCGAGCTGGTGCTAGGAGTTCATCCCGCTTTCGAAACATCTAATTTGAAGAAGGGGGTCAATACATATATATATATATATATATATATATATATATATATATATATATATATATATATATATATATATATATGAATGAATGAAACTCAACACAAATGATGGTAATAAAATAAAATTGTGAATGTTGTTATTTACGCACTTCATATTGTTCGTCAGAGTAGCCCCGCTCACAGGTCGTGTGGCGGATGGACTCGCAAACGTAGTATCCACAGAAATCATTCCCTTGTTCCTGCCACAACCACTTTACAAGAAATAGAGGTCAATCAAACTGATAAGCAAGAATGCCAAATGGTATTGATGAAACTAGCGCTTGAATCAATAGGAGATGCGCGGAACATGCTACTATAGTACTTACTTTCGGGTGTCTAAATTGCAGCTTCTTTGAGAGTCCCGGAGCTTTTTTGGTGAATTTTTTCCAAACCCTGCCAGACAAAGAAAACAATTACTTGATATATTAGGAAATGAACAAAGTTGCTGATATGGTGGATAATGATCGATTTAACTTACTTCTCGAGCATTTGAGTTATGTCCGCATAGTTCTGGGGATTTTTTCGTCTTGAGTCTAAGACGTTTACTAGTCCCTGCTAAAGCTTAATCTCTAGGAGAATATAGTGGAAACTGCACACGCATGCATAACTCATCAATTACATTACTATAACCTTGACTAATATATAAGGGAAACCGAATACGCACAAGATAGTAACACTCACTTGAAGTTGTAAGGAAAGAGTATTATATCTTTGTTTCATTTATTACCAACGATCGTAGCAAGTTGGCCTCGGTATCTGCGGCATGAAATTTAACCTGAGTTGCATCTATGATATTTGTGTTAATGAACCCAATATCACCGATTTGTCGTTTCTTCAATTCGTCGATCTTCAATCTGCATAATATAGTGAGGATAATTATAAATACATGCAATGAAAGAGCTGAGCTATATAGAGAGACTTAATGATAGAAGTAGTACTACTTACAGACAGCAGCAGGTGACTGTTGCTTTATCGAGGGCCAATTGATTGAAAAACTGAAAGAACTCCTCAAATGGAACAGGCAACAGATCAATTCCAACGAGGTCATGCTCCTTTTTAACTCTCACATACAAAGTACTCCTCCCCCCAGACTCTCTGCAGATTTTCAAGTACCAATCATGCAATCTTCGCATCATCGTTGATAGAGATCTTTCATCTTTGACGAGAGGCTTCCCGTACTCGTATCTTTGTATCTGCACCTCCATGAAATCATAATGTACATCGTCAGGCAGGTAATCTCCAAGATTGCTATAACCGGGCACCATCCTCGGATCATTAGCGACGATGTCGCTAGGCACCTTGAGCGGGGGGCACGATTGCTTCGCTTGTTCGCCGAGCTGTGCAATTTGTTTCCCAGCTCGTCGTTCTTTCAGCCTTTGATCACTGACAGTACTTCCCGACCGCTCCGCTTCGACAAATTCCTTTCCAATAATGCACTCATAGTTTCCTTTCGGCGGAGACTTGGGTGGTTTTGTCAGGGCAGCCAGAGTGCGGTTCGCTTTCACCGGATCTACCTTCTCCTCCGGAGGTGGATGTTTCTTTGCTTTCACCCCTTCAAAGAAGTTCCTCACTTCTTCTCGCGCGATCTTGGCGTTCTCCTCCGGGGTCCTCTCGTATGGTAACTTCTCTGGAGTCTTCAGAGAAGGACCGAATCTGTATGTCCTCCCGCCTCTGGCTGTACTGCTAGACGCCGGCAGAGCAGACGGAGCGGTTGTCTTCTTTACTTGCTTACGAGGCGGAGGAGAAGGACTATGACGCGCCGGAGCAGCCGGAGCGGCGGCAGGTCTCTTCCGCCCTTGCTGACGAGGCGGAGAAGGAGGAGGCTGGCTGCTCGGGTGCGCCGGCGTAGGCGGAGAAGGAGGCGGAGTGCCGCCACGCGCCGGAGAAGGAGCCGGCCGAGTGCCCTAATCATCACTCGCCGGAGGAGGAGGCGGTGGAGGAGGCGGAGTGCCCTGATTCGTCGTCATCGGAGGAGAAGGCGGAGGCGTCCAGTTTGAAAGGTTGATGAGCTCCTTCCGCCATAGGCATGGAGTCTTCAGAACAGAATCCAGCCGAGTCTCCCCTTCACCGGTAGGGTGGTCAAGCTGGAGGTCCTAAAATCCCTCCGTTATTTTATCCACCATCACCCTAGCATATCCTTCTGGAATCGGCCGGTAGTGAAAAGTTGCGCCGGGTTCAATAGGAAAAACAGAGCCAACAGCCGCCTTGACCTTCATATTAATCCATTGCGTCATAAGGTGGCAATTTTGAGACTCCATGATAGCATCCACGGGATAGCTGGCAGGAGCCGTCAAGACATGTTTCGGTTGAAGCAGCTCGGTGGAAGCCACACTGCTTCTCCGCTGAGATGGCGGGGTAGCTTCGGGGGAAGCTTCGGCAGTTCGTTTGCTGTGATTTGCTTCTCGTTCCTCTATCGCTTGTACCCTTGCTTGCAGCGCCTGCATTTGGGTCTGCTGCACTTTTTTCCTCCTCTCCTGGCATTTGTAACCGCGTGTGTCCGGAAACCCAACCTTCCACGGAATGGAGCCTGGCGTGCCTCGTGTCCGTCCAGGGTGCTCAGGATTCCCGAGGGCCATTGTGAGCTCGTCGTTCTCTCTGTCTGGAACGAATGTCCCTTGCCGCGCTGCTTCGATATACTGCTGAAGCTTCTTGACTCGTATGTCCATTTGATCGTTCGTCCAAATGCACTTCCCTGATACAGGGTCCAAGGTTCCGCCAGCCCCGAAGAACCAAGTCCGGCAACGGTCTGGCCAGTTAATTGTCTCTGGTTCGTTCCCTTTATCAGCCAGATCATTCTCAGTCTTGGCCCACTTAGGCCGGGCTACGAGGTAGCCACCTGACCCCGTGCAATGGTGATGCTTCTTCTTCGCAGCATTTTGCTTGTTTGTCGCCGACATCTTCTTACTCTTTTCCGATGTCTTGTGGGCAACAAATGCGGGCCAGTGATCTCTGATCTTCTCATATCTGCCCTTGAATTCTGGTGTCTCTTTATTTTCGACAAACTTATTCAGCTCTTTCTTCCACCTCCTGAATAGTTCTGCCATCCTCTTAAGAGCAAAAGACTTGATTAATTGCTCTTTAACTAGCTTCTCCGGATCATCCTCTTGCGGTAGGGTGAAATTTGACTTCAGCTCAGTCCAAAGATCATTTTTCTGCATATCATTGACATAAGACACCTCAGGGTCTTCTGTAGCCGGCTTTAACCATTGCTGGATGCTGATCGGGATCTTGTCCCTAACCAAAACCCCGCACTGAGCAACAAATGCGCTCTTTGTCTGGAGGGGTTCAATCGGTTGGCCGTCGGGCGCGATTGCTATGATCTCAAACTTTTCATCCGAGCTCAACTTTTTCTTCGGGCCTCGTCTCTTTACCGAAGTTGTGCTCGATCCGGAGGGCTAGAAAAAAGAACAAAGACTTAATTAATATGTGTACATACCAAAACAATGAATGCATCAATTAGCTAGTCAGCAGAAGCTTAACTAATATATATACCTGGCCGGACTCGGTTCGGTCACCGGAGACGTCATCACGGTCTCCTTCTTGCACCGGCATTGGGTCACCGGAGCCGTCCTCATGGTCTCCTTCTTGCGCTGGCATTAGGTCACCGGAGCCATCATAATCATAGCCAGCTGCTTCCAGACCAACGGTGTCGTTGAGAAACAACGAGCAGACGGCATCACTTCCTCGTGCGATTATGTCCCCCAACAACTCTTCTTGTACTTCGTCTCGGGCGGTGTCCATAGTTTCTACAAATATTTACAACATGACAATTATTATTCAAACATGACAGATGGATATATTAGTGGCAAACGTAGAACTAATATTAATTAGTGGCCTCGACGCTGCTTCTCTAGGGTTTGGTGTGGCCTCGACGCTGCTTCTCTAGGGTTTGGGGTGGCCTCGACAATGCTTCAAGGATAAAAAAAGAAGAGGAAGAAGAAAAAAAAGAGGAGAAGAAAGAATAGAGGAGTAAGAACTCCTCTATTCTTTCTTCTCCTCTTTTTTTCTTCTTCCTCTTTTTTTATCGGGAACGAGGGTCGTCGAGGGTCACCGAGCGGTAGAGGAAACCCTAAATAGCAAGTATCGTGGGTGTGAGATACATGTGGCCGTCGGTGTCGGACACTACATCCACGTCCCACAAGTGACGTGGGAGTATCGTGGGTGTGAGATACATGTGGCCGTCGGTGTCGGACACCACATCCACGTCCCACAAGTGACGTGGGCGCCCACATCACTTGTGGGACATGGATGTAGTGTCCGACACCGACGGCCACATGTATCTCACACCCACGATACTTGCTATTTAGGGTTTCCTCTACCGCTCGACGACCCTGACCCTCGACGACCCTCGTTCCCGATAAAATAAAGAGGAAGAAGAACAAAAAAAGAGAAGAAGAAATCTTTCTTCTCCTCTTTTCTTCTTCTTCTTCCTCTTTTTTTTATCGGAAACGATGGTCGTCGAGGGTCGCCGAACGGTAGAGGAAACCCTAAATAGCAAGTATCGTGGGTGTGAGATACATGTGGCCGTCGGTGTCGGACACTACATCCACATCCCACAAGTGACGTGGGCGTCGAAGCCCGCGTCACTTGTGGGACGTGGATGTACTGTCCGACACCGACGGCCACATGTACCTCACACCGACGATACTTGCTATTTAGGGTTTCCTCTACCGCTCGGCGACCCTCGACGACCCTCGTTCCCGATAAAAAAAGAGGAAGAAGAAGAAAAAAAGAGGAGAAGAAAGAATACAGGAGAAAAAAGAGGAGAAGAAAGAATACATGAGAAGAACTCCTCTATTCTTTCTTCTCCTCTTTTTTTCTTCTTCCTCTTCTTTTTTTATCCTCTTCTTCCTCTCATGTTCGACGACCCTCGACCCCTCGGCGACCCTAGACCCCCTCTCGACCCTCGACCCCTCGGCGACCGTCGACCCTCTCTCGACCCTTGACCCCTCGGCGACCCTCGACGACCCTCGTTCCCGATAAAAAAAAAGAGGAAGAAGAAGAAAAAAAAGAGGAGAAGAAAGAACAGAGGAGAAGAACTCCTCTATTCTTTCTTCTCCTCTTTTTTTCTTTTTCCTCTTTTTTTTATCCTCTTCTTCCTCTCATGTTCGGCGACCCTCGACGACCCTCGTTCCTGATAAAAAAAGAGGAAGAAGAAGAAAAAAATAGAGGAGAAGAAAGAATATAGGAGAAGATCTCCTATATTCTTTCTTCTCCTCTTTTTTTTCTTCTTCCTCTTCTTTTTTTATTCTTTTCTTCCTCTCATGTTCGACGACCCCCTCTCGACCCCCTCTCGACCGTCGACCCCCTCTCGACCCTCATATTAAAACATTTTCTTCCTTCTTCTTCCTTCTATTCCTTCTTCCTAAATATATAAAACTTTTTTAAAAATGAAACTAACCTAAAATGTACTAAATCAGAGAACATATATAGATAAAACTTTTCTAAATAAAAAAAATCTAACTTTTGCATATATGTATTTTTAAAACATCATTACAATTGAAAAAATACATACATATATACCTATATGAACATACATAAAAAACATATATGAACATACATACAAAAACATATATCTAAAAGATACACACACACACACACACACACACACACACATATATATATATATATATATATGAAAATCTAAAAACATGTAAAAAACATGTATAATTAAAAAAATGCACGGCGGCGGCGGGGGCGGCAGACGCGCGGTGCTCACAGAGGCCGCGATGCGTCGGGGCAGGGGACGGCCGGCGAGGGCGCGGGCGACGGTGATGACGGGCGCGGGCGACGGCCGGCGAGGGTGTGGGCGACGGCGACGACGGGCGCGGACGACGGCGATGGCGGGGGCGGCGTGCGGCGTCGGGGCAGCCTGGCGGCGTCGAGGAGCTTGGCATCGTCGGGGGCAACTGGCGAGGGAAATCTGAAAATTTCACAAGTCCTGGTTATATACCAAAGGCATTGGTCATGGTTCGTGGCACAAACCGTGACCAATGCCCCCCTTTAGTCCCAGTTGGTGCCACCAACCGGGACCAAAGGCCTCTTTTCAGCAGCCCAAAGGGCGGGAAGCGGCGGCCTTTGGTCCCGGTTGGTGCCACCAACCGGGACTAAAGGGGGGCATTGGTCATGGTTTGTGCCACGAACTGTGACCAATGCCCCCTTTAGTCCCGGTTGCCGGCACCAACCGGGACCAAAGGCCTTGTGCTGCCCCGCGCCAAAACTTTACTCCCACCTCGCTAGCTGAGAGAGCTCGAGAGTGGTTTATAAGCGCTACTGCGCCTTCCCTCTCGAGCTCCTCTCAAATGCAGGCTTTCGGGCCTAACCATGCGCTGTGTGCCTGTGGGCCTACTGGGCCTCCTGCGGGCCTGAATCCTGGCCCATGGTAGGGTTTCTAGTCGTATTCAGGCCGTGGGGGCCCAGTAGGTGGCACTTTTTTTCTTTGTTGCTTTATTTATTTTATTTTGTTTCTACTTACAACAAAATACTTATTGTTGCTATTTTTTCCAGTTTTTTGTTTTGTTTTCTGCATTATTTATTTTCTTTTGTTTTTTGCTTTATATTTTAATTCTTTTTTGCTTTTAGTTTTAGAAAAATTATGAACTTTCTGTTAGTGCCATTAGTTTTCAAATTTGAAAACACTTTTTTAGTTTTTTTGTTTTCTTTGTTGCTTTATTTATTTTATTTTGTTTCTACTTACAACAAAATACTTATTGTTGCTATTTTTTCCAGTTTTTTTGTTTTGTTTTCTGCATTATTTATTTTCTTTTGTTTTTTGCTTTATTTTTTATTCTTTTTGCTTTTAGTTTTAGAAAAATTATAAACTTTCTGTTAGTGCCATTAGTTTTCAAATTTGAAAACACTTTTTTAGTTTTTTTGTTTTCTTTGTTGCTTTATTTATTTTATTTTGTTTCTATTTACAAAAAAATACTTATTGTTGCTATTTTTTTGTTTTCCAGATTTTTTGTTTTGTTTTCTACATTATTTATTTTCTTTTGTTTTTTGCTTTATTTTTTATTTCTTTTTGCTTTTAGGTCAGCAAAATTATAAACTTTCTGTTAGTGCCATTAGTTTTAGAAAAATTATAAACTTTCTGTTAGTGCCATTAGTTTTCAAATTTGAATAGTTAAAATTTGAATTCTTTGAAATTTGTGTGAATCACAAGTTTGTGATTAACTTTACTAAAAAATGAACATAGATGCACCTATAGAGAAAATTCGACCTAAATTCATAGTTTTCAAATGAACTCTGAAAAAGTTGGCATAGCATACTCGTGTGTTACAAAGTTGGCATGGTATCATCATAATAGTTGCGGGAGAAAGTCTTCACTTTTTCTTCGCTTGTGTCATTTGCTTATTGCGCCGTAACCATGGATAATCTTCATCGTTTATCAGGATGCTTGGGTCAGCCTTGACATTGAAGGGAGGAATTTCATGAAACTTTTCATAATCTTCAGACATGTCTGTCTTGCCGTCCACTCCCAGGATGTCCCTTTTTCCTGAAAGAACTATGTGGCGCTTTGGCTCATCGTATGATGTATTCGCTTCCTTATCTTTTCTTTTTCTCGGTTTGGTAGACATGTCCTTCACATAGATAACCTGTGCCACATCATTGGCTAGGACGAACGGTTCGTCAGTGTACCCAAGATTTTTCAGATCCACTGTTGTCATTCCGTACTGTGGGTCTACCTGTACCCCGCCGCCTGACAGATTGACCCATTTGCACTTAAACAAAGGGACCTTAAAATCATGTCCGTAGTCAAGTTCCCATATGTCCACTATGTAACCATAATATGTGTCCTTTCCGCTCTCGGTTGCTGCATCAAAGCGGACACCGCTGTTTTGGTTGGTGCTCTTTTGATCTTGGGCGATCGTGTAAAATGTATTCCCATTTATCTCGTATCCTTTGTAAGTCAATACAGTCAAAGATGGTCCCCTGGACAACAAGTACAACTCATCACAAACAGTGTTGTCACCTCTGAGACGTGTTTCCAACCAACTGCTGAAAGTCCTGATGTGTTCACATGTAATCCAGTCGTCGCACTGCTCCGGGTGTTTGGAGCGCAGACTGTTCTTGTGTTCATCGACATACGGGGTCACCAAGGTAGAGTTCTGTAGAACTGTGTAGTGTGCTTGAGACCAAGAATATCCGTCCCTGCATATTATTGAGTCACTTCCAAGAGTGCCTTTTCCAGTCAGTCTCCCCTCATACCGCGATTTAGGGAGACCTATCTTCTTAAGGCCAGGAATGAAGTCAACACAAAACCCGATAACATCCTCTGTTTGATGGCCCATGGAGATGCTTCCTTCTGGCCTAGCGCGGTTACGGACATATTTCTTTAGGACTCCCATGAACCTCTCAAAGGGGAACATATTGTGTAGAAATACGGGCCCCAGGATGACAATCTCGTCGACTAGATGAACTAGGACGTGCGTCATGATATTGAAGAAGGATGGTGGGAACACCAGCTCGAAACTGACAAGACATTGCGCCACATCACTCCTTAGCCTTGGTACGATTTCTGGATCGATCACCTTCTGAGAGATTGCATTGAGGAATGCACATAGCTTCACAATGGCTAATCGGACGTTTTCCGGTAGAAGCCCCCTCAATGCAACCGGAAGCAGTTGCGTCATAATCACGTGGCAGTCATGAGACTTTAGGTTCTGAAACTTTTTCTCTGGCATATTTATTATTCCCTTTATATTCGACGAGAAGCCAGTCGTGACCTTCATACTGAGCAGGCATTCAAAGAAGATTTCTTTCTCTTCTTTCGTAAGAGCGTAGCTGGCAGGACCTTTATACTGCTTCGGAGGCATGCCGTCTTTTTCGTGCAAACGTTGCAGGTCCTCCCGTGCCTCAGGTGTATCTTTTGTCTTCCCATACACGCCCAAGAAGCCTAGCAGGTTCACGCAAAGGTTCTTCGTCACGTGCATCACGTCGATTGAAGAGCGGACCTCTAGGTCTTTCCAGTAGGGTAGGTCCCAAAATATAGATTTCTTCTTCCACATGGGTGCGTGTCCCTCAGCGTCATTCGGAACAGCTAGTCCGCCGGGACCCTTTCCAAAGATTACGTGTAAATCATTGACCATAGCAAGTACGTGATCACCGGTACGCATGGCGGGCTTCTTCCGGTGATCTGCCTCGCCTTTGAAATGCTTGCCTTTCTTTCGACATTGATGGTTGGTCGGAAGAAATCGACGATGGCCCAGGTACACATTCTTCCTGCATTTGTCCAGGTATATACTTTCAGTGTCATCTAAACAGTGCGTGCATGCGTGGTATCCTTTGTTTGTCTGTCCTGAAAGGTTACTGAGAGCGGGCCAATCGTTGATGGTCACGAACAGCAACGCCTTTAGGTTAAATTCCTCCTGTCTGTGCTCATCCCACGTACGTACACCGTTTCCATTCCACAGCTGTAAAAGTTCTTCAACTAATGGCCTTAGGTACACATCAATGTCGTTGCCGGGTTGCTTAGGGCCTTGGATGAGAACTGGCATCATAATGAACTTCCGCTTCATGCACATCCAAGGAGGAAGGTTATACATACATAGAGTCACGGGCCAGGTGCTGTGATTGCTGCTCTGCTCCCCGAAAGGATTAATGCCATCCGCGCTTAAAGCAAACCATACATTCCTTGGGTCCTTTGCAAACTCATCCCAGTACTTTCTCTCGATTTTTCTCCACTGCGACCCGTCAGCGGGTGCTCTCAACTTCCCATCTTTCTTCCGGTTCTCACTGTGCCATCGCATCAACTTGGCATGCTCTTCGTTTCTGAACAGACGTTTCAACCGTGGTATTATAGGAGCATACCACATCACCTTCGCAGGAACCCTCTTCCTGGGGGGCTCGCCGTCAACATCACCAGGGTCATCTCGTCTGATCTTATACCGCAATGCACCGCATACCGGGCATGCGTTCAGATCCTTGTATGCACCGCGGTAGAGGATGCAGTCATTAGGGCATGCATGTATCTTCTCCACCTCCAATCCTAGAGGGCATACGACCTTCTTTGCTGCGTATGTACTGTCGGGCAATTCGTTATCCTTTGGAAGCTTCTTCTTCAATATTTTCAGTAGCTTCTCAAATCCTTTGTCAGCCACAGCATTCTCTGCCTTCCACTGCAGCAATTCCAGTACGGTACCGAGCTTTGTGTTGCCATCTTCGCAATTGGGGTACAACCCTTTTTTGTGATCCTCTAACATGCGATCGAACTTCAGCTTCTCCTTTTGACTTTCGCATTGCGTCCTTGCATCGACAATGACCCGGCGGAGATCATCATCATCGGGCACATCGTCTGGTTCCTCTTGATCTTCAGCAGCTTCACCCGTTGCAGCATCATTGGGCACATCGTCTGGTTCCTCTTGATCTTCACCAGCTCCCCCCGTTGCAGCATCACCGTATTCAGGGGGCACATAGTTGTCATCGTACTCTTCTTCTTCGCCGTCTTCCATCATAACCCCTATTTCTCCGTGCCTCGTCCAAACATTATAGTGTGGCATGAAACCCTTGTAAAGCAGGTGGGAGTGAAGGATTTTCCGGTTAGAGTAAGACCTCGTATTCCCACATTCAGTGCATGGACAACACATAAAACCATTCTGCTTGTTTGCCTCAGCCGCATCGAGAAACTCATGCACGCCCTTAATGTACTCGGAGGTGTGTCTGTCACCGTACATCCATTGCCGGTTCATCTGCGTGCATTATATATAATTAAGTGTCCAAATTAATAGAAGTTCATCATCACATTAAAACCAAAGTGCATACATAGTTCTCATCTAACAACATATAGCTCTCCAGAGCATCTAATTAATTAAACCATACATTGAAACTATGTAAAACATTTCAATGCGAAAACAAATGCGATCATAATCGCAACCAAGGTAACAATTGATCCAACGGCATAATGATACCAAGCCTCGGTATGAATGGCATATTTTCTAATCTTTCTAATCTTCAAGCGCATTGCATCCATCTTGATCTTGTGATCATCGACGACATCCGCAACATGCAACTCCAATATCATCTTCTCCTCCTCAATTTTTTTATTTTTTCCTTCAACAAATTGTTTTCTTCTTCAACTAAATTTAACCTCTCGACAATAGGGTCGGTTGGCATTTCCGATTCACATACATCCTACATAAATAAAATCTATGTCACGTTGGTCGGCATAATTTTCATAAACAATAAATGAACCAATAGTTATAAAGATAATATATATACCACATCCGAATCATAGACAGGACGAGGGCCGACGGGGGCGGATACCAAAACCATCGCACTATATAAGATGCAATAATAAAAGTAAGAAAATAATACAAGTATCTATGTAAACATACAAGTAAGAATATTTTTCCTTTCAGAAAGAAGATAAGAACAAGAGGCTCACCACGGTGGTGCCGGCGATGAGCTCGGCGCGGGTGATCGACGGCGGTGAAGACGGGGACGGGGCGTGACGGACCGCTAAATCTAGACAAATATTGAGGAAAATGGAGCTTGGAGGTCGAGCTTGGAGAGGAGAAAGCTTAAGTAGTGTGGCTCGGCATTCCATCGAACACCTTGTGTGCATAGGAGGTGAGCTAGAGCACCACCAAGCCCTCTCCCCCTCGGCTAGAAAAAAACAGAGCAGTGTGCTCTGCTCTTACGCGAGGGGGTATATATAGGCACCTCATTGGTCCCGGTTGGTGGCATTAACCGGGACTAAAGGGGAGCCTTTGGTCCCGGTTCAAGCCACCAACCGGGACCAATGGTGGTGGGCCAGGAGCGAGGCCCATTGGTCCCGGTTCGTCCCACCAACCAGGACCAAAAGGTCCAGATGAACCGGGACCAATGGCCCACGTGGCCCGGCCGGCCCCCTGGGCTCACGAACCGGGTCCAATGCCCCCATTGGTCCCGGTTCTGGACTGAACCGGGACTAATGGGCTGACCCGGCCTGGAACAAAGCCCTGTTTTCTACTAGTGGTATGCCATAGTGTGAGGACTGTATTCTACTCCTGCATGCAGTTTTTTTTCTCGACAAATACTTTTATGCATGGTTGTCCCTAATTAGACCAGGGTGTGATTTTAATTGTAATTAGGTGATATATATCATGCATGTTGTTGCAGAAATATTTTGTAATGTAATGCAATGCAATTTGATTGTAAGGGACATGAATATTTGAAATAACAATATGAGAACTAAAATTGAAAATACATATGATTATTATGTTTGATTATTGTATGTTGTAAAATATCTAGCATAATAGAATGAAAATTCTCATGCATGCTTGCATGTTGAGGGTTATTTTCTTCCTATGAGTTGTTACATGTTGTGGTGGGACTTTTTATTATGCACGTTGATGTTGAAATAATGTGATTTAAAACCCACTTAGAGTGCACTAATACATGTTGTATGGTAGAGTATTCTCAAGCATACACCGGACAGATGCTTGTGTATCAAGCTAGTAAGTCTAATGGCTACAACCATATTGATAATGTGGAAGCACGCATGTTGAGATAATTAGAAGTAGTGGGGATCACTCATGGAAAAGGCTTGCGCCCTGCTTTATAGATAATACACATACCACAAGTAAACTGCCGAACGATACAAGGAGGTGAGGGAACCATCAAACAAAGCAGAACTAGACAAAATGGACAACATACATCGGCCGGAACACGACTATGCCCCTGGGCAAGAATATAGGAGGACCTAAGGACTACACCAGCCACCGAACATCCGACGGGATGGACCAAGGTTTTCACCTAGAACTCTCACAGGGGAAGCAGACCTACAACAATGTCCTCAAGAGGACAGTGGCACCAACAGGCGCCATCGACGTTGGCACTGAAGTGCAAGCCTTTCACCCAGTTGCTTCCCCGAGCCATACAGGAGCAAAGCCGGTCACCATGAAAAAGTCAGGACCTCCAGGACTAGATCTAGGCACCTCCCCTGCTTCCATGACTACTGGACTTTTTCTCCACCATGGTTCCCCACGACTACTTCCCCAAGAACGACCACTTCTTTGATGCCAACGATCCATTTGGTGGCATCACTAGTGATGCATTCGCCTCTTCTTCCACCACACCGTATGTATTATTCTCCATTTTGTTAGGTATCGTATTTCGTCTACTAGTAGTAGCAACCAATATGGATAATTGGATATCATGTTTTTCTTTTATGTACATGATTCCATGACTAGTTTCATCACGTTGTTACTTGATCCCATTATCATCTCTATTATGGTTATCACTTTTTATCTATCATTTTTCTGAAGTAAACTTAATGGAAAAATGCTCGAATATTCAACAATCTGAATTCTCCAGCTTTTTCTTTCGATTTTTCCCTCCAGCTTTCATGTTCCTGCGTCTTTTGAGTTCCCACATTCCAAACACGACCTCTTCTTTTGGAAGTCGGGACTCTTTTTTTATCAAATAAAGTCGGGACTCTTAGTGCTCGATTCATTTAGGTGGTGCTTGGTTTTATAAAAAGTAAAAGAGAGTTGTCTAATTAATGTATGAAAAACCAGATATATATGCCCGAAGTTACATGGGTTTAGTAAGGGTCGACCAGATGAAACCCGACTCCACCGCTATACTCCTAGGTTGTACTCCCTCCGTCGCACAATTTTAGCTTGCAAAAACGTGTTATATTATGAGACCGAGGGGGTACTTTTCTAATGTCTACTAAACCATGCACCCATGCCTGGCCTAGTGCTGCAACCACAAACTGGTACACAGTTGATACAAAAAATACAAACCTAAGGGCATCTCCAAGGCGGACCCGCAAACCTCCTGCAACTGTCCGGACCATGTTGTCCGGACCGTGAAAGCCATCCAATGCCGACCTGTATCGGTCTATGGGGCGGTCTAGGCGCGATTTCCCCGCAAATTGGAGACAAAGTGGGGGGAGATTTGCAGGAGTCCAGACACCCGAAACATAGGACTCTGACAGCCACGGTCGACCCAATCCCCCCTTCCGGTCCCATTTCTGCCCACCCTGCCCCTTCTCCCCCTTGCTTTGCATCCGCACCCTCCACCTTCGCCGTCGCTGCTGTTCATCTCCGGTAGCCACAGAGGCATTGCCAGATATCCGCAACCAGCACCGACGCGTCTGCTCGCTGTTCCAACGAAGCTTCCACCCTGGAGCCGTTTGTACCTATGTACACTCTGCCCCGTGTTGACGACCTCCATTGCAGACACCACATCGGCAGGTGTTCGGTCAAATGCCATTGAGCTTATTTTCAAATGCTATGTCATTTTTAGAGTACAAGGGATGGTGAGCTACTCGACCATGGAGGATGAGTTGTTGTGCGATGAGTGGCTGGCCGTATCCTTGGATTTCATAGGCAGGAGCAGAGGGGAGCCCTTCTAGGAGCAAGTGCATGAAAAGTTTCACGCACGAAAGCATATTGCGCCCTACGACATGTACATCATTCAATCACGCAATGTGAGGTCGTTGTTATATGGCTGGCACACCATCCAAATCATCATCATCAAGTTTTGAAACATGGTTAGTCAGCTCGAGGCGAGACGTCCATTGCACGCGGACATGGATGAGATTGTAAGTTTTACTTCCTCTTTCTCAACTTGTTGATTGATTCATTCACTCAATATTGGTCTACACATATGTAGCCCGCACGCGCCGCCGTGTTGTACCACATGGCAGAGGGATGGGGGGTTGTTTAGAACGGCATGATCCGTTCATGAAAAACTTTTTTTTCGAAAAGGGGCACAGCCCCGGCCTCTGCATCAGAAAGATGCATACGGCCACATTTATTAAAAGCAAATAGGTCCAACAAAGGTCATGAACACCGTTACAAACTAGTCCCCAAACGGCTCACAAAGAGCGGATAATAAAAGCCACAGCTGGCATGCAAAATAAAGATAGGAAAACTAATTGCCTATCCTATTACATGACTGCCATTCAAACCGGCTGAATATAGCCCGAGCTACCATCTCCCATCGGGCAGATCCAGTAACCAAATGCTCTCTGGCCTCCGTCCGAGTGAGTAGCGACCACATACGGATCAACGTAGTAGCTCAGAAGATGACCTTCAAAAAATGAGTATTTGTTGTTCTGTTAAAAACCAAATCATTCCTGTAGTTCCAAACTGCCCAAAGTAAAGCACATACTCCTACACGAATGTGTTTAGCTGTTTGGGTCTCTATCCCATCCAGCCACGTCCCAAATAACGTGTTGATATTATTCGGAGGAGTAATATTAAAAGCAATGTGAACATTCCACCAAAGAACCTTCGCCATGGGACAATCCAGAAAGAGGTGTTTGATAGTCTCGTTTTGATCACAAAAACTACATCTCTTAGAGCGGGTCCAATTACGCTTTGTCAAATTGTCCTTGGTTAAAATGACTTGTTTATGTACAAACCACATAAACACTTTAACCCTTAGATGGACTTTGACATTCCAAACATGTTTGGAATAGGGAATAGAGTTAGAATTTATGACATCTAAGTACATTGATTTAACCGTGAACTCTCCATTCCTGGTTAATTTTCAACTCAATGAATCTGGCCGTTGGGCAAGCTTCACATCCATCAGTCTTCTCACCAGATGGAGCCAGGCTTCCCAACACGCTCCGGCTAGTGTTCTCCTAAATTGGATATTGAGGGGAGCGGACCTAAGTATGGTTGCAACCAGAGCGTCTCTCCGTTGGACGATGCTATAAAGAGATGGATAATGTAGCGCGAGAGGTGTTTCCCCTAGCCATGTATCCTCCCAGAATCTCGTGGAGGTACCGTTTCCGATAATAAACTTTGTTCTGTTGAAAAAGACTAATTTAACTCTCATCAGCCCTTTACAAAAAGGTGAGTCCGTCGGCCTCACTGTCACCTGTGACAAAGTTTGGGATTGAAGGTATTTGTTACACAGAATCTGCGCCCACGTGGCCTCCGACTCTACAGATAACTTGTACAGCCACTTGCTGAGAAGACATATGTTTTTGACCTCAAGATTTTTGATCCCTAGACCCCCTTGGTCTTTTGGTCGGAAAATAATATCCCATTTAGTGAGTCGATACTTCCTTTTTAAATCATCACTCTGCCAGAAGAAACGGGGTCGATAGAAATCCAGTCTTTTCCTAACTCCAACTGGTATCTCAAAAAACGACAAAAGAAACATAGGCATGCTCGTGAGAACCGAATTAATAAGAATTAACCGGCCCCCATACGACATCAGCTTGCCCTTCCAACAGCTTAGTTTCTTCTTGAATCGATCCTCGATACACTTCCATTCTCTATTTGTTAGCTTACGATGGTGAATTGGTATACCCAAATACGTAAAGGTAAACTCCCAATTTCACAACCGAATAATTTCTTATAGGCCTCTTGTTCTTCTTTGGCTCTTCCAAAGAAGAACAATTCACTCTTGTGAAAGTTAATCTTTAACCCAGTCAATTGTTCGAATAAGCATAACACCAGCTTCATGTTTCACGCTTTAGCCAAGTCATGGTCCATGAAAAGGATAGTATCATCAACGTACTGTAGGATAGACACCCCTCCATCAACTAGATGAGGTACGAGGCTACCTACTTGGCCAACATCCTTTGCCCTACCTATTAGAATGGTCAATATGTCAACTACGATGTCTCCTTGTCTCAGGCCTTTATGTGTCTGAAAATAGTGACCTATATATGTCATCATTCACTTTGATTCCAACACTCCCTTTTTGCGTAAAAGATTCAACCTGGTTTCTCCAAGTCGGGTCGAAACCTTTCATGCGCAAAGCTTGTTGTAGAAATGGCCATTTAACTTTATCGTGCGCCTTTTCGAAATCCACTTTGAAAACAACCCCATCTAGTTTTTTCGTATGGAGTTCATGGAGCGTCTCATGCAGGACTACAACCCCTTCCAAGATGTTTCTGTATGGCATGAAAGCAGTTTGGGTCGGCTGCACCACAGAGTGCGCAATCTGTGTGAGTATATTAGTCTCAACCTTGGTAAAATTTTTGAAACTAACATTAAGAAGACAAATAGGCCTGAACTGCTCAATTCTCACAGCCTCTATTTTCTTCGGGAGTAATGTTATTGTTCCAAAATTCAAATGAAACAACGGAAGTTGTCCAGAGAGCAGATCATGGGTAACAGATCCCCTCTAATAATATGCCAACACCTCTTATAAAACTCCACCGGAAATCCATCCAGCCCCGGAGCTTTATTGTTCTTCATCTGTGCAATCGCATCAAACACCTCTTTCTCTGAGAATGGTGCAATCAACACCTCATTCTCATCGGCAGCCAACTGAGGCACATCCTCAATTCTCGACTCATCCAAGGACACAAAGTTATCCTCTAGAGGCCCAAAAAGCTGCTTGTAATAATTGGTAATATAAATTTTTAGGTTCTCTTGTCCTATGATCGTTCCCTCGTCTTGCTCAAGCTGAAAGATTCTTTTCTTTCTGTGCTTGCCATTGGCAATCATATGGAAGAATTGAGTATTGGCGTCCCCTTGAACAACTTTATGAACCTTGGCTCGCAATGCCCATTTCAACTCCTCTTCCCTCAACAGCTCTTTCAATCTCATCTCCGCATCCACTTTAGCATGAAGCTCTGAGGAATGCAAAATGTGGACTCGGCTTTCACATCTAAGGACTGAATAAGTGTAAGGACTCTCTCCTTTTCAATCTTATAAATCCCACTAAGATGTTTAGCCCATCCTCGCAAGAAACTTCTCAAGTTCCTAATCTTATTCGGCCATCTCTCAATAGGAGATCTTCCTCCTGCATCTTTTGCCTATTCTCTGGCTATCAGATCCAGGAACCCTTCTCTTTCAAACCATGCAAGTTCAAAAGAGAAAGTATTTTTGTTGACCACATGCGTTGCCTCCCCAGAATCCACTAGCAGAGGTGTGTGGTTTGAGATACCGCGAGATAATGCTTGGACTGTAACCAAGGGGAATTTCTGTTCCCACTCAACGCTTGCTAGGACTCTATCTAGCTTCTCCTACGTCGGGTTTTGCAAAGTATTAGCCCACGTGAATTTTAGACCTGAAAGCTCTATCTCTCTAAGATCCAAGCTTTCGATGATGATATTAAACATAAACGACCACCTAGCGTTGAAATTATCATTGTTCTTTTTATCTCTCCTTCTAATAATGTTGAAATCTCCTCCAACCAAAATTGGGAGCTGTTCAGATCCACAAATCCAGACAAGGTCCGCCAAAAAGTCTGGTTTTAGTTCCGGCTGCGCTGCCCCATACACCGCAACCAGTGCCCAATTAAAGCCATCGACTTTGGATCTTACCCGAAATTTGATGGCAAAGTCACCCATAGCCACAGTTCGGACTTCCAGCGTCTCACACTTCACCCCAAGAAGGATTTCCCCTGATCTAACTCTTGGAGGAAGGCAGTGCCAATCAAAATCTACACCGCCGGACAAAGTGTTCAGAAACTGAGGAGAGAAATTGTCCCTTCCCGTTACGGAAAGTGCAACAAAATATAGTTTATGTTCAATGGAAGCATCCGCAAGAAACTTTTGTTTAGCCAAGTCCAACAGACCTCTGCTATTCCAGAAAATGTCTCTCATAATTCATCATGGAATTTTTTGGCAGTACGGACCCTAGCACTCCTCCGCACCGCGGATGTTGGATAAATCTTATGCCTCCACTTTCGCTTAGGCTTGTTATACTCGTCCACCCGATTTTCACAACCGAGCTCCGCAGCCCTAACCTTCTGTCCCTCTACCGGAGCACTCTCCTCCAGGGGTAACAAGCCATCATCCTCCTCAGTCTCATTGAGTGAAGGAGCAAGATCCGCACACAAAGAGTCGAGCACCCTGACTCCCAAAGCATCAATATCAGAATCGTTCATAGGTTTAACCACAGCTAAATTACGGATCAACTCTAAGGCACGATCCGCTTATAGGTCGAGAATGTCATTAACAGATTTTAAAATTTCACTATCATTACTACCCAGTGAAACTCCTAACTGATTTGCATTGTGGATGATCTCATCATTAGAAAAATGCAAAATAGAATTGGACATATTGACTGACATACCAGTAGTGACCTCCATGTCACGAAGCTTGGCCGCCCGCATGGCACACCTCAGCTGTATATCATCAACATCTGCCTTGTGCTGAAGGCGACAACTCATTCGTCTGCCCTCAGACACAGGATCCGGTATGCCACCAAAAGTGATGACCGCCTCTCTGGTTGCCCCGTTGGTGGTAAGGCCACCTGCCCCACCTTCAACGGACGACCCAGTAAAAGCAGTCGGAGAGCCGCCGCCCCCCGCCGGTGAGTGCGAGGCCAGTGGGGGCTGGGCCGCCTGCCCAGACTCCACACCAGGCGCCCTACGCAGAGGAGAGAGGGCGGGGGCCGCCTGCCCCCGCGCCCCACCCAACCCGACAGTCGGACTCGGCTCGGGGCGAGTCGTCAACCCAGCCTACGTCAGCATGTCAGATGACGCCCCAGGTCCGGCCATCCTGACCATCGCAGAGGGGGAGATAGTCGAGGCCTCCTGCCCGAGCCCCCCTCCCAGAGCAGACCCATCACCACAGGGCGACGCCGCCACCACAGCGGTCAGTCCTGACGGAGTCCTCCCAAGCAGCGAGCCAGCAGCAGTGGGGGAGGTCACCTGCTGAAGACCGTCCCTCCCAACCGGAGAGCCCATAGCCTCAGCAAAGTCTAGAGAAGGCAACATGTACTCAAACATATCCTCAGAATCAACCTTGTCGCTCCACAACCTGGGTGGCACGGAAGCAGCCGGAAAAGAACCGAATCTCAAGGTACTCATAGGTATAGTCGTAGAAGGAGCCACTCCATTTCCGGGTGTCTGAGGTCAGCACCCGAGCCATTGGGAAACTCATGCCCATCATCCCCCTATCGAGCCTCCGAGTTACCTGAGCCATCGTTCTTATCATGCCTGTCCACATCCATCCCAGCCAAAGCCTCAGTCAATAACTCAGAATCCTCAAACTCAGTATCAATGTTATACAGGAGGCCCTTATGAGTCCACTTGACGACATCAGGAACGAACTCTATATCCAACACACTCAACAAACACCCTAGCCACCCCGTTGGCCCGTGTAAAGGGCATATCAACTCTCTCAGGTTTGCCAACCAGAATCCCCAAACTTGCTGCAACCCGAACATCCCGAATCAGCTTAGATGGGACACCCGAGAACCTCAACCAAACCTGAGTGAGTGGCATTCCCTGCGGCTCCACCTTCTTCCACTCAAGAAACTCAAGAATGCACTCAGTTCCGGGAACTCTGCACAGCCCAAAACTGAGAAGACCCTCCAAGTCCTCTGTAGTCGGAAACTCAACCTTATAGCTATTGTCCTCAAGGCGAGTAAGCTCCCACTGAAAGTCCCCCGGAGCTAACTCCCTGAGTCGCGTAATTATCTAAGCCTCGGGAACTTCACCTTTCGTGACTTTGACCACACCCGTAGTCAAGCTCTGAGCCTCCTCAGGGACCTCCTCCGCATAGGGAGACTCAAAGAACATCAGCTCGGCACAACAGACACCATAAATTGTGATACTCGGCATCTGATCTCTCAGTATCGGGCACTCTCCCGTGTTGTGCGCTGGTCTGAGGCAGGTGTCACAAAGCTCAGTAACACACTCAGCAATAAAATGGCCTCGCTCACCACACCGATAACACAACATCTTTTCTTTTTTCCGAGCCCACTTAGAAGCTCTCTCACCCTCAGACTGGTCAGCAGCATGAGAAGCAGTCGCCACTACTGGCTCAGACACCGGAATCTCAACAGCGGCTAGCGCCGTCACCACCTCCATAGCCTGACCGGACAGAACAACCGTCTGTCCAGTCTCAGTCATCTCAGAAGAGGCTGTGGGATCCGCCATGACCGTTGATGGAGGAGGTTGTCGGAACCGGTTCCTTCCACCGCGACCACCACGATGTCCTCGGAAACCACCTCTCGGCCGGCGATCCGGGCCAGAAGCGCCCTCGATGAAGCCACTTGGAGGTCCAAGAAACGGTCTTTCAGCCGTTCCATCACTTTGCCAGGTATAGCCTCGCCCACCGCCGGCCGAGGAAGAGCCGCGATGCTGACTCTCGCCATACGCGTCGATGCCATCATCGCCCCACTGACCCCGGGGCACTGCAGTATGAGCACGGTTGAGTCCCGCGCCAACACCTCCCCCTTGCTGCGCCGTCGCGGTCTGCACCGGCCCGGAACATATCTGAGGAGGCCTAGCAGCCACATGAGGGGGCGGTGCCCTTGGCTGTTGCCCTTGCGCCAGAGGCTGCTTGTGCTGCATGCCGACAGCAGCGCAGGGCGCAGGTGGCCGCTGCCCAACCGGTGCAGCTCCCCGACACGCCATAGTCATCCCGAAGGGCGCCGCCAGTCGTGGCCCCGACGGAGCAGTCCCGCCCGTTGCCGGTCGCGGTCCCGTCGAAGTAAACCCTCCCGGCGCAGGACGCGGCCCTGTCCCAAACCCTGTCGGGCGCTGGCCTGGCGTGACCCCAGCGCCCCGGCCAATCGATCCAGCCGGCACCGGAGGTCGCTGACCCGCAGGCGGGGCTGTACCTCGCCCAGCCTGCGCAGCCGCGGCAGCCCCCGAGGGCCTCGGGCTAGGAAGGCCGACACCACGACCCCCCGCCATGCCAAGAGGAGGAACGCGTACCGCCCGGCCAATCCCACACGAAGGAAAACCAGGCGTGGCAAAACGAAGAACCCTAGTCGGCGGCAGCGAAGAATCACGTAGACTCGTCGCTATGCACTCGACGGGATCAACAGTACCCGCATCGCTAATTGCCTGGGCCTCATATCCAGCAATTGCGGCTGCAGTCGGCCCAACCTGCGCATCCCCATGTTGGGCCACCCGTCCAGAACCAGCCTGCTCCAACTCCGGCCCAAGCTGGCCCAGTATCACGTTCAAACGCGCTGCTCTCGCCGCCCGGATCTCAGCCACGGAGGTGGTCACCGGCGCCGGCGGCGGCACATCAATCCCGCCCTTCCCCTTCTTCTTCTTACGTACTACGCGAGTCCACGAATCTGAATCGAAAAAATCAGCTAATGTAATGGTTTGAGACATACCTTCGGAAGGGGGCCTTTCCATGACCGACCCGCGGCCGCCGTCGCCGTCCTCCGGTGGATGATCCGGCGTACCACCTCCACTCTCTCTTCAGAATGCAGCCCTTGTCGCGTCGGATCGTCCAACGGCACGACCCCGTCAACGATCGTGGCCACCTCCTCCTCCGAATACCCTGGGTTAAATGCCTTGTTGGACATCCGGGATCTAGTCGAATTAGAGAAATCATTGTACTAGACTTAATTTGCATGCTGTGTATGGATGATTTGTGCTATTTTCTATCCGAACTTTGATGAATATCGGCCATTTGGTATGAATTTCTTCGGTTAGTTAAAATGTGGTTTAAAATGTATGCGGCTACGGTTGGATGGCGTCCTCCAGCATCTGTGTCCGCGGATGGATGGGGAAGGACTTTTGCGGGTTGCCGTTGGAGATGCCTAACATAGGATATGCATCCTATTAGTTCAGAACTTCGGATGCATGTTCTCTCTAACTGGACACATATAGTTTTGCAAGAATCATGTCAATCTCGGGAGTTGGCATAATTATATACCAGCTAGGGTATTCCTTAATCCTGATGAAGGCTATAGGAAGAATCTAGCCTGTACGGCAAACATTTTCTTCATACAAGTTGCTATAAACTTGAGGTAAATCAAAAGCCTCCAATATACTAGCCAGCAAGGGACTGACCCAAACGAAGAACACCAGATCCATTTGTTTAAGGCCAGCAATAGGCCAGAAATTGACCGGAGACGGCAGGAGGTTAGCAATGCTTCCAAATTTTGCATTTCACACTCGCAGTCGCAAAAAAACTCCATTAAATCAAATTTATCCCCCACAAGAGATCTCTCCAGGATTTTTGCTGATTAACTATCTTGTCTGCACACGGCATACCGCCTCCGGTTATGCGGCGTAGGTCTCCGGTTTTCGCCATGAAATGGTCAGATGGCGCCACATCAGCAGCATGTTGTACTTTTGTTGTGCTTCTGGTATAGTTTGGCATGAAATGGTGAAGGTTCTCTCATGGTTTGGTACAGACTAATTAAGGCCTGAGCAGAATGGACAAAGATCGCCGAGAATCACGTTAAGGATGGAAATATAGAAGTGCACCTACATTGTTAGAGGCCGTACGATCTATTTGTTTCTTTGTAGATGAAAATACTGATGTGTATGGTTGTCTTCTCGCCGCTTGTCTAGCCAAGTAGCCCATATTGGTGGTGGTACACGCACATCTACGTGAAGGAGAAATAAGGTATTATAGACTAGGCTGAGTTTTCGAAGAAGTGAACACCTTGTACATTTTGCTGACAAGATGGGGTTATAGCATGCATGTGTACACGTGACAGCTTTCAATGTTGTCCGAGCAAAACTATGAGAAATTTTCAGCACTGATTAACGGTTGAGTCCTAGGCTGGAAATCCAATGAACCTGCGTGTGCGTACAAGCCAATTACCAGTAACCAGGCCAACTAGGGTTTGGGGGCTTCGAAATTTCCAGCTTGGAAAATGGGGAAGAAATAAGTTTGAACGATAATGAATCTGTCGATATCAAAAAGATAAAAAGCAAAGCGAAATTCCAGAAATGATTTACTTCCTGATTATCGTACGGACCGGTTTTGTTAATGTGTATGTTGACATAAAATACCATTTCAGTCTTGATCTGTGCAGATTCTCATGGAAAACACATCAGAGCCTGGCGTTAAGAATCTCAAGAGGACACCACAGCACATACTCCATACTCCATATACAACAAATACATGGTACTTTTATCGATAAAGAACATTTTCATCCAATTGTTATATCGACCTATACAGCCGCAACAAGCGATCGTCCAGCCTTTGCATAAAAAGATGCACACAGCCAATACGTATAAACATTGATAAAAATAAACCTCTTACAGAAATACCGTAGTAAAAATCAAGAAACAACCTAAGATGGAGGAGGTCCGATCCGATGGCTAGCTACACTCGCATCCATGGTTGAAGGAAACCTCTAATAGTGCATTATGTATCTTGATACACTGATAAAGTGTCCATTGCCCAAAAGCAAACGCCCTCCATAATTAGTATTTCTTGCATCATTTGCGACATCTTACATCTACAAAAGGATGCGACCAATCGTAGGAGTAGTAGAGTACTTGATTAATCCCGGCGTCGCTAGAGTCCAGGCGTGTCATTGCAGACAAACTAATAGAGAACGTACACTTGTAATCCTCCTGTGCAACACCTGAAGAATAAAACAAGGCGCACTTGCCCAATCCTGTGTTCTGCCGCTGGTTTCACTGGCTTGCGGGAAACTTTTCTTGGGAGCGGTTTCAGGTTCCCTAATTGAGCTTGATCTAACGTGTACCCGACCCCGACAGCATGTAGTTTACAAAATTGCAAGAAGCGTTTGTTCTTATTCCCCCACCATGTGTGACAAACAGTAGTCTCGAGTTGTCGCTCCTAGACTGGTTATAATTTTTTAATGTAGCTTGTCAGCTTGCTTGCAAAATTCTTGGGAGAGATTCCAATGGTTGCTATGTGCTGTCTTCAGACAATGCATGCATGTTTCTGAAACAAGTACCACGTTGTTATTACTTTATATTTTCGGTACAGGAGTGTCTGTAAACTTTAGTTTGGCCCTGCCACGTACCCAAAAAGTGCAATTTATTCGTCCAAGAGTAGTGTTTCCAGAAAAGAATGCATGGCATTCCAAAGAGGTGATTGGATGAAGCGGCAACTTCATTTACTAGAGCCATCTATGTAGTACAAAAAATAGGGCTGATTAAATGAAGTGAAACGTTGAAGAAGAAGAAAATGTGAACGAACAATACTACATTTCGGCAGGCCCAAATAAGGAATAGCATGAAAATGACAACCTGAATTGGTCAGTGTCTAGAGATGCATGCATCTTTCGCTTTCCCTCTCCTGTTGCTGACACGGCTGTTTTTGTTCATGTTGCGTACATATGATACGGCACAATTGTGTGTGGCTAACATCTTTCTTCACTATATCAATGTCGCCACCGTGTCATTGATACAATAATTAAAGTCGAGTTGTCAGTAATGCTGGTTTCAGGACCCTATAATCTGGTACTGTTGTATTTATTTGCGACAAAATATTAATATATTTATGGTGTTTTTATTTTGAGAAATTATATTTATGGGGTTCCGTCATCTAACAGCGTCAGAGTCAAGCGTGGCAGTGAATTGAAGGTTACATGACTTGCGCAACACAAAACGGGATTCAATCAAATCATTAAATTGGAAATCTAATGTAGATCGATTGTGCATTAGTACGATGAGGGTTCTATGACGCAAAAAATACTTGTCAATCTTTTCTAACCAAAAATTAAACTACTATGCACAATGCTCTATTGCACACAGCCTCGTTCCTCTCAAGGAGCATATATACATTTCTTTTCTTTTCCCGAGCAACCAACAATATCTCTTCTTTTTCACTAGATAAAAAATGAAGAATGAGGAAAAAGCTCCAACGATGAGCGCTTCCTCACACATGGGCTGCCTTTTCCTCAAGCAATGCCTACAACACCATTGCTATTCAAGGCGAAATCGACCCCAATGCTTCCTCCATTTGGTCCCCACAGGTGCCTATCAAGGTGAAGATCTTTTCATGGTTCCTCCTCCAAGATTAGACTCAATGCCAAGACCAAACTGTTCCGCAAGACCATCACCAACTTGGCAACCCGCCCTAGGTGTGATGCCCTGGTAGAAGATACTGCTCACATCGCACTCCCTTGTCCTGCGACAATTCAGGTCTGGCGCGATGACCTCGACATCCGACCCTGTTCTTTGTTGGATCTTCTATGGGCCTCCCAAACACAGGATGGCCTTGACCCCTTAGTTTGGAGCTTGGCGTTGCTAACTATTCTATGGAAACTTTGGGACTCCAGAAATGCATGTGCTTTCCATGGTGAATCTCAGACTTCACGTTTTACTATTAGGAACATTATTCATGACTTCTTTCTTTGGGTTTTAGATTCTCTGGGTTGTCTGTTAAGGAAGCCACCAAGTCTAGGAGGTTAGGGCATCTCCAACGGCAACCCACAAAAATCCTCTCGCATTCTTCACGGACAGGGGACGAGTCTGCGGACACGGATGCGGGGGGACGCCATCTTCACATGGCTCCTCTTCCAAGATCGACTCAACTCCAAGGCCAAAATGTTCCGCAAAACCATCACCAACTCGGCAACCTGCCCTAGGTGTGATCTCCTGGTAGATGATGTTGCTCACATCGCACTCCCCTTCCTCGCTATCGTTCAGGTCTGGCGCGACGACCTGGACATCCAACGCTCTTCTTTGTTGGATCTTCCATGGCCTCGCAAACGCGTGATGTCCTTGACCCCTCTGGTTGGAGCTCAGTGCTGCTAACTATTCTATGGAAACTTTGGGACTCCAGAAACGCATGTGCTTTCCGCGGCAAATCGCATACTTTGTGAGGAAAACTATTCATGACTTCTCCATTTGGATTTTAGATTCTCTAAGTTGTCTGATAAGGAAGCCACAAAGTCTTGGAGGTTATACCTCTCCTCGTGTTACGACATGATATTGTAATTTTGTGACTCTTTTTGAGTAATATATTGATATATTCAAGTGGGGATGCTCTCCCCTACCGATGATTGTTCAAAAAACTAATTAAGGGGTTAGATTGCACACATACTCCGACGGGGCGAAGCCGAAATAAAAGCAAAAAAGGTAGAACGGTAAAACAAGAACAATACTCTTCCCACATGAGGCTACTCAAATGCTTTGCTCCCGCAGTCCGCTACTTTTTTTGCTTCATATTTGATATTTGATCATGGGAGGGATCTCGATGTGGTAGAATACCTACGTTCCAAACAAGCCATGATAAGCGTGAGAGAAGCTTCAGCAACTCATAAAGTTTACTCACCCTTCTATAGTAGGGGCGTTGGACCATAGCTCTGGGTGGATTTCAAGTAAGCTTAGCCAACTTACCGCCACACTCCAATTCTTGTGGTGTATCTAGACATGAAAGCAGTCATGACATGGTTTCTTGCTCTCGCTTGCAAAGTTGGAAGGAGACATAGTTTTTCCAACCGCGGCTTGGGGCCTATTCATTGTCGAAAGAGGATCTTGAATCGCTAACCACACAAAAATATACTTAGATGGACCCATAGCTTCCATACCATGGATCACTGAAGTTGCAGGCGCAAAAAGATATCTACTCTCTCATTGAAGTGGTTATCCAAACCGATCCGCATCCTAGAGGCCTCAATCCATTCCATCCATAGTCGGCCAATCCCTAGGGGCGCTCGTAGTGTCCTAGGTTGAGGACAATTAGGCCACCAAACTCTTTTGGGTGATAGACAATGTCACATTTAACTTTGCATTTGCCAACTGGAACTTTGTCGCAACTCACAAGATGCACAAAGGTAGGCACGCCGAAGCTTGTCAATATAATTCAGTACTTCCACAGGGACGCCGAGGCGCATGAGGTACTAAATATCTTGTCATTCCTCACCTTCTCTTTGCCAACAACTTTCTCCCATAGGGGTTGAAATTCATGATGCCACAAGTGAGCCAGGGAGAGCGGGAAGCCTATGTAGCCCAAAGGAAAGCATGACCTAACGGCCAGGAAGTCTCACAGAATGTCATCGAGGTTAAAGCCATGTCATTTGATTGGCACCACCATACTCTTTAGCAATTTGTTACATGACTTGTAACCAGACCGAAGCTCTAAATAATGAATGCAAGGTTATGTGTATCATCTTTAACTAGGGCCACGAAGACAGTAACATCGCCAACATACAAGATGGTCATCATGGTAGGTGTGCAACCCCAAAGATGGTGAAGGAGGCCCTGTCCCATGGCAAGCTCAAGTGTGTGGGTGAGAAGGTCGATTGCCAAGACAAAGAGTAATGGTCAAAAACGCTCCCTAGTTAACTAATAAGGAAAACTGGACTGAAACAAACAAACTCGCCCACCTAGCTAGCATGCACACACCGACATCAAGATCGTAGGCCACAACCCACAAACGCGCCACCTAATGTCCATAAACCAGCGGTTTTGGTTGGAACCACAACCATTTAGCCGCCATCACTACAAGGAGAACGAGACCGTTCCTACTACGGAAGGAGTAGCCCTAGAATGGCCCCTCAACGATGACATGGATCCAACTTGTCGCCACCCAATGGCATCGTGATCCTACCGACCACACGGTGTCAGCCAAAACCCGTGCGACACAACAACACACATCTCCCGGGCCATTGCCGCCCTCCATCCACTCTGCTCCACAACCTAAAATACATAATACTAGGTTAATGTTTGTACTATTTTCAGAGGGTGAATGCTTGTAGTACTTAGGGGTAATTCTAGACTTGGGCTTGTTTAATTAATCTGCAAGCACACAAGAAGCTAGCAGAGCAGGCAAAAACATTGCCTACAGGCTACAGGCAACCGAAAGACAGATGCGCCATATAACCTTTGTAGTGAGATGTCACATGAGGCGCGGCGCCTAGTTGAATTGTACAAGTGGCCAAGGAGAAGGAGGTCGATGCATGAACGGTGAAATCACAGCACATGCATGCATGCATGCAGCTGGCTAGTCCGAACCTTCATATGGCTGCTCTAGCCGTCTAGCCAGTGCTCCTACGTAGGAGTTGGCGCTGCAGTGAAGCTGTAGACGTATGGTGAGGCTTTGAGCTAGGTTAGGTTAGTTTGGGTGGGTGGCTCACCGTAAAATCTCGACAGCAAGCTGGACAAGGTGTGTACTAGCGCTAGTGCTAGGTGCGTGCGCAAAGCTGGCGCTGCATGTTACCCGGGCGGGCGGGCCACCGTGCATGCAGCAGATGCATAGAGAATCTCTCGGTCCACGCACTCTCGCATAATTTGACCGCCCCCCTGCACCTGAAAAAAACCCGAGGCCGTACAGCCCAGTTTGCAAATACACCCCGCCGGGACCTGTGGATTTGCAACCCTCTGCCCTTTGTTTGCCATTGGCCCAAGTTTTCAGTATATTTTTCCTCGTCTCGATCCCTTCCCTTCTCTCTCGCTTGTTGGCCTTGCCCGATTCTGTTGCCTAAACCGTTGGGTCGGACGCGTCCCCGTTGATTCCTTCCCCGAAGTGGCAGCACAGCGCGCCACCAACGCCCTCGCGCGCGCATGGTGATGGTCCCCTCCGATCCCTCCCTCCGTCCGCGCGCTCCCTATAAAACGCGGGCGCCGCTCGCCACCCTCCCTCCCACCTCACACGCCGATCAGTACCTGTGTCGCTGCCGCCGCGTACTGTGTGTGCCACCTGTCTACTAGCTTGTCTTGTTGATCTCCGGCCGTCTCCCTCACACTCACAGGCCGTGAACCTTTTGCCGCTTGCCGGCGCGCGCATGGCGCTGGAGGCCGTGGTGTTCGCGCAAGGCCACTTCGGCTACGGCCAGGCTCCGGGGCTCGGGCCCTGGTGCGACATGGTAGGCGCCGGCGGGTTCCTGGAAGACTGCTGGGATCAGCAGCTTTTGGCCGCCCCCGTGGCGCCCAATGCGGAGGATCAGTGGGAGCCGGTCTCCAGCTGGGACCAGTCTGAGGCGTCCTCCGAGGGCAAGGCGGCGGCGCCGGAGCCGGCCATGGCAGCGGCGGCGACGGGGAGGAGGAAGCGGAGGCGCACCAAGATCGTCAAGAACAAGGAGGAGGTGGAGAGCCAGCGGAGGACCCACATTGCGGTCGAGCGCAACCGCCGCCGCCAGATGAACGAGTACCTCGCTGCGCTCCGCTCACTCATGCCACAATCCTACGCTCAAAGGGTACTACTATTTACTAAGCATCATAAGCTTTACTCGATTTTATCTGCCTGCTTATTTGCTCTACTCGATTTTATCTTTACTAAGCATCATAAGCTCTTAATAATTCATAAGAATTGGTTGTGTGCATCACAATGATGCAGATGTGGGGTTTCAACCTTCTTTTCAAAAGAAAAAAAAAGCATCATAAGCTCTAATCGATTTTATATTTACTAAGCATCATAAGCTTTACTCGATTTTAGAATCTCTCAAGTGTCTATAGTGTCACTATTAGTAGGTTTTTGCACCGTAGAGTGTTTCGACATCGGGCACTCATAACAAGCTTTCTGATGATTTTCCAACTCGCAAAGCTCTTTCCATTCCCCTTTTGCTATAAGAACCGGTCAACGCTCTCAACGAGTATCTGCCTCATGTTCAAACTCACAACCCTCTTCACATTCCCCTTTTGTTGTAAGAACCGGTCAACACTCGCAGTCGCAGCGATTGTTCTGCTAATGCTCCAACTCGCACCTCTCTTTCCATTCCCCTTTGGATATCCGCAAGAACATGTTATTTCGATTGAGCAACTAATGAATGAAAAGGTGATTCGCCCCTTTGGGAAAAAATGCAAGTTCAATTGTATCAGATGAGTGAGTAATCATTAAGACATTATTAGTTGTATATGTATGATTTAATTGATTTTAGCATCTCTCGAGCTCTTATTGTGTTAGTAGATTTTTGTCATGTAGGAGCGTTTTAGGGCGAGCACTCTCAGCGGGTTTCATGCTAATGCTCCAACTCAGCATATTTCTTCCGGTTCCCCTTTTGTTTGCTATCTGTAAGAACCGGTCATTTCCATTGAGCAATTAACCAAAGGGGTTAATAATTCGCAAGAAAAAAACCCAAAGGGGTTAATGCATGAAAAGGGGTTCGCCTGGTTGGACAAAAAAACACATCACTGCTTCAATCGTATGATTCAAATAAATGAGTGGCTGATCATTAAGAAATTAACTGTATATTTTTTTGATAATGTTCTTTTACATTTTGGTAGGGCGACCAAGCATCCATAGTTGGAGGGGCAATCAACTACGTGAAGGAGCTGGAGCAGCTCCTCCAATCGCTCGAAGTCCAAAAAAGCGTCAAGAACCGCACCGGCCGATCCCCTTTCGCCAGCTCCTTCACCTTCCCACAGTACTCCACCTCGTGTAACGCCACGCAGGCCACCGCCAGCGACGGCGGCTCCGGTGCCGATTCGAGCGGCCTCAAGAGCGAGGCCGGCGTGGCCGACATCGAGGTGACCATGGTGGAAGGCCACGCGAGCCTCAAGGTGCTCTCCCGGCGGCGGCCGAGGCAGCTCCTGAGGCTTCTCGCCGGGCTGCAGCAGCTGCGCATCCCGCCGCTCCACCTCAACGTGACCACCGTCGACGCCATGGTCCTGTATTCCTTCAGCCTAAAGGTAATTAACCTTTCTCCGTACGTGCTATGCTACTTAGTTTATTTATAATGGAGTATAAGGTGATGGAGACAGATCGACGGAACGAGCCGTGGCTCGTCGACGGTTGGTTTCCGTTTCTATATAAGAACGGCGTCCGGTGGTGGTGATCGTTGTTTTTTTTGCACGTACGGTAGGTGGAGGATGGCTCCAAGCTGAGCTCTGTGGAAGATATTGCGGCCGCTGTGCATGAGATCCTGGCCAGGATACAGCGGGAGGAGGAGGAGGCCGGTCGACTCAGCAGCTCGAGCTGATGCTGATGGCTGATCGATGCCACGGAGGCGACCGTCGTGCAAGCCTGTGATGCTGCACTGCTCCCTGCATCTGTGCATGTCGTGTACCTGCCGTGTCCTGGAAAATGGAATCAATTCTACTCTATCTTTGTACGTGAAACTGTGAATGACGACTGTACCCTGCATGCAAACCCTTGCCTGGTCCAGAGCAATGGCGAAAAAAACACACTATGACAAGATAACTAGCTGTACATCAAAACTGGCGCGCTGCATGCTTGGCTCCGAGGCTACTCATAGTGGAAGTATCGTTATAGTGTCATGCATACGATACTAGTGTATGATACTACTTTCATAATGCATAGTATATAAAGTAGTATCATAGATGACCTTATTTATGGCCATGCATGACACAAAGTGATATAACATTTATCATGTAACGGTATCTATCTATGTTAATCTAACTCTCTCTCTCCCCCTTTTCTTTAATTCTCTGCTACGGTATCTATCTATATTTGCTATTTTCGAGTGCATTATACCGACTATGATACCTCTACTATGGCCAGCCTGAAGTGAACACATCCTTTTTGGGAGTCGTACATGCGTACTTGTGCATGCATTCACGGATTTACTTTACATGCGTGCACACAGACACACAACTGCTGTGTGTCTCGAATCCATTCACATGCTTCTGTCTCACCGTGTGGTACATCTGTGTCGAGAGATTTGTTTGGGGATGAACAGAGCTAGCCGGCAGGAAGCAGAATGATTGCCCGATAATGTGACGAGTTGGATCCTCTTTTATCTGTTGCGCAATAAATCTCCTCCGTGTATAGAGCTCGGCTCTGCGGACGAGTGGGCCGTGGGCGAATAATGCATGTGTTGTGCAGACATAAATGTGCGTTTCAGGGTTCATGCACGATCGAGCATACTGCGTACACAGACAACATGAGTGGTATTCGTGAGAGGCTAGAGATTCGATTGACCGGGAAATAGTTGTCGCTGCGTAGGCGTCAGGGAAATTGCTGCTTGTTGCAGTTGTGTTATTATGAACGTCTCTTTGTAGGTGCCCACACGACATGATTTCATAAATGCACTTTCTTGTTTTCTTTGAAGGAAACTTGTATATGCTGATATACTAGATGATGCCCCGGACGTTGCCTGGGAATTTTCTTACATATATTCCAATGAGATTTAATTATATGAATATGAATATATGAATTAATAATATAATAACTGAAACAAAAGATAGATATGATATTATTATTGGGGTGCTTTGTACTTCTGATGAGTTTTTTATAATAGATATGAAAAAAAAAATGAAACTCCATGGGCACTAGCACCCACGGTTTATTGATAAAGAAGAAGCATCCCTCATGAGAATTCCAGAAATTCGTCCCCGACGTGGATCGAACTCTGGTCGTTGGGTTTACAATCATGCGCCCCCAACCACTGGGCTATGCCCACGTCCTCAAAATGAAACTCCATGGGCACTAGCACCCACGGTTTATTGATATAGAAGAAGCATCCCTCATGAGAATTCCAGAAATTCGTCCCTAACGTGGATCGAACTCTGGTCGTTGGGTTTACAATCATGCGCCCCCAACCACTGGGCTATGCCCACGTCCTCATAAAAAATGAAACTCCATGGGCACTAGCACCCACGGTTTATTGATATAGAAGAAGCATCCCTCATGAGAATTCCAGAAATTCGTCCCCGACGTGGATCGAACTCTGGTCGTTAGGTTTACAATCATGCGCCCCCAACCACTGGGCTATGCCCACGTCCTCAAAAATGAAACTCCATGGGCACTAGCACCCACGGTTTATTGATAAAGAAGAAGCATCCCTCATGAGAATTCCAGAAATTCGTCCCCGACGTGGATCGAACTCTGGTCGTTGGGTTTACAATCATGCGCCCCCAACCACTGGGCTATGCCCACGTCCTCAAAAAATGAAACTCCATGGGCACTAGCACCCACGGTTTATTGATATAGAAGAAGCATCCCTCATGAGAATTCCAGAAATTCGTCCCCGACGTGGATCGAACTCTGGTCGTTGGGTTTACAATCATGCGCCCCCAACCACTGGGCTATGCCCACGTCCTCATAATAGATATGAATCCTCTTATCTATTTACATATGATTATGATAAATGTATAATTACGAAAATATTGAAATAAATAGCATCATGTAATAAAAATATTTAAGCCCTTTTGCATGCTTGGTTACATGTTGAGATAAATACGTTAGTGTGGATCACTTACTCAGTTATTATTATTGGATTTCTTCCAATCTTATTTGCATGCATATATGTTACTTTGGTATTTGCATGAATATTTGAGCCAGGCATCGTTAATTATTTTTTGGACTCAGATATTTATATGTTGTTGCGCTATTTGAAAGAACATTATGTCAAGTCAATTAGTGAATGTGTCTTTTGTATACCATATTACATTTAGGAAATTCCATATATAGCACCAAGAATTTAACTTTATGCCCAATGTTACTCCAAAATTTCACAACATTGAAAGTTTGCACTAGGTATATATTTGCCATTTCGTTGGTTGGCCATCAAGCGACTACTAAAAAGATGATTTTCCCCTTAGCCATGTCGTGTGGTGATCTGCAAAAAAAAATGATTTTGGAATAAATTTGTTGCTGAATTCTGGCATGAAATGACACTTGTTTTGATATATTTCACCAATTAAATACTAAAAAGTACATAAATTCAACATGCAAATAAACAGAAGTTCAGCGAAATATCCTCTTACTTAGCATAGCATGAATTTTCATATAAATTTATTAGCACATTAAATCATTAATATCCAAATCCAACAACATTTAGTAGTTATCACAACAATATGCTCAAAAGCATCAAACTTAGCCACAACACCGTATTCGGATCATCGCAACTCAAAAGTGATAAAGTCTCCGCCATAGTTTATTAGCAAACAATGAACCAACCAGACCACACATTACAACCATAAACAATCCCCGAAACCTTACAACCATATAGCCATTTCCTCAAGCGCCATGGCCTGCTTGGCCTGGTCGCTTAATTTGTGGTAGTCCAACCACATAATAGTTAATTTAATATGCACCTATGCTGCCTAAATATTAAAAATAATCATCTACGTGGAAACCATGAAGAACAAATATACTCTTATAGTTAATTCACATGCAACAAAGTAATCGATGAGGGCAACAAGCTGTGTTGGTACAAATAACAAATTTGCATGAGGTTCTATGTGAAAATAATATAGGTGTATCCAGACACCAGAATATAGCATGTGAAAAAGATATCCGACTATACCACAATAACCTACTTGTCTCTAAAATTGAGAAGAAATGTTTTTAGTGGCCTCAAGGGGAGAACTGTGCCCTTCTAGGATCCACGAAAGATTCCATGCAAAAAAGGAGCCGCGAAGGAAGATCCGTCGACGTTGGAGGTGCCTCTAGTGCTTGACGATCCACTCATGGCTGCTACAAGCTTGCCATTATATCCTCAAACCCCCATAATCGAAATAGGATTTGTGTAGTGGAGTTATGAAGGGTAGCGGGTTCACACAAGCACGAAGTGGTCGAGCTTGATATCGGTCCCCTCCCTCCCCCGCGTCGCCCGCTCGGGCGACTCGAGGGGCGAAACCCTAACCCCGCCGTCTCCCTCCCCTGCTCGCCCTCCCCTCGCCGCCGCCCGAGGCCGCTGCCGCTGAGCAAGCTTGGCGCGCCGCCGATGAAGGTGGCGGCGGGGCCCTCGCCGCCTCGCCTCGCCCGCGGGGGGGCCTCTGGATCTGGGGCGGCGGCCCCGGCTGGTGTGGCGTCGCCGGCTTTGGCATCCGGCGGCGTGGGCGCGGGTCGGCGGTTCTTGGCCGTGTGGACGGCGAGATCCTCGAAGAATGCGGGCCAGCGCGCGGCGGCAGCGCCAGCTCCGGCTGCGTCAGATCTGGTCGTCCCCACCGCCCTTCTCCTCCAGCGAGCTCCCCCCCCCCCAGATCCGACCCGCCTCGTCATGGGGGCCAGGTTTGCTGCGGGTGGGAGCGGGTGACACGGTTGCAGGACCGGGGGAAACCCCAGCAGCCATGCCGGCGGCGATGGCAGCGACGCCCGTGGGCGCCGCGCACCTTCCCGGAGGCGCTGTTCAGGTCCTGCCCCCCATCCCCTTCCCCTGTGTCTCCCGGGAGAAATCCTCAACTTTGTTGGGCGGCGGCGACGCCCTTGGCGCCGTAACCTTCTTGAAGGCGCTGTTTTGGGAACACAGATGGGTTGTGGGCTTCGTTGTGGTGTAGGTGGCGTGTGTCGGCGGCGGCAGCGTGCGTCCAGTAATGGCGAGGACTCCCCTGGTGCTGGGTCAAGGTGTTTTGGTGCTCTGCGTTGGGTTGCAGTGTATTCCTCCGATGCCCTTGGATCTTCCAGGACGGAAGGGGATAGGATTCCCCTCCTACGGTGGCTGCACTTCAGCTCGTAGAGCGAGCCGAAGCTTCCATTTTGGTCTTGGCCCTTGCTGTTGCCCATTTGTGCATTCTGTCTGCTCGCCCTCTTTCATGTCAGAACTATGGCTTTTGGTGTTGCTCTGCTCTAGGTGAGTCGTCGTCGGCATGTCAGGAACGCCTGGTTCCGCCCAAGTGGTTTCTTCGATGCGATCCATCTAGGCTCTAGGGTGAGCATGTCCATCGTTCAACGGTGCGGCACCTTCGAGCCAGGCGAGGAGGTAGGGGATTTCTTTGATGATGGATCGGGATGGATGTGTCTTCTTCAAGCCCGGGTGTGTTGGCAACAGCGAGCCTTACATCATCGTCGGTGCACTCTCCTGACCAGGATTTCACTTTCGCCTTGGTTTTCAGCGTGCAAGAGGTTTATGGCATCTCCAAGCTAGAGTTTCTACACCGATCTTTCTTTCTAGCTTGTAGTATGTGTATTGTGAGCTGGTCCCTGGCGCCCTTGTATCTTTGCCTTTTGTCTTCTTTTGTTTAGTTGGTGAGTGTTGTAATTTGGAGTTGTAATCCTGGCCGGTTGATGGCTTTGTTAATTCAAAGCCGGGCTCTTCTTGAGCCTTCGTTCCAAAAAAAAGTGGTCGAGCTTGCTAGCCATTAGGATAAAAAGATGCTTCTACTTGGAGGGGACACACAAGGGTGGAGTCGTAAACTGGAGCCAGAGCCATCGCTCCTAGGCGATGTTGTCGTGTCTTGGGATGATGCAGGTGTGTAGGAGGACAACCGGGGAAGGAAACACTACTGGAGGATGGTCCAAACGCGATGCTATAATCAGAGACTCTTCGAGGAAACTGTGTGCGATAGGGGCGGAGCCTGAAATTTTGTGAAGCCTGGGCAAGTTTGAGCCTAACAGTATAATCTGGAAAATTGAAATCAGGTGTTTGAATCAATTTTTTTACTTGATACCCTTTTTTTAAGAAGGGTCCGAGAGAAATGAGTTTCTAAAAATCTCCAAAAAATTGCCTTTTTGGCCTGAAAGTATTTTTAAAAAATGAATTAAAATTTTGGCTTTTTTGCCAGGAAGTATTTAAAAAAATTGAATTCAAGTTTTTTTTGAAACAGAGGCAAAAGCTTTGCCTCATCCATTAATTAAGAAGGAAAGTAGGAAACGGACAAGAGTTTGCAACACATTGTGAAAGAAAAAATTTGAAAAATATTACATCATGGTCATTACTCTCCCGGCATCAAAAGACCCACATTTTTTGCCCCAGCGGTGATCCAAAGTTTAGCCTCGCTCTTTATGTTGATAAATAGGATGTTGGGTGGCTTGAACTTGTTGCAGAAAATCCTCGCGTTCCTCTCATTCCATATAGTCCAGCTAACAAGCATTGTGAGGGAGGCCATAGCTTTCCTATGCACCCTCGTTGCGCTAGACATCCTTGTCCACCAATCCTTGATCGATCGTTCCCCCGGCCAAGTAGTAATATCCATGGTATCCAATTGTAGCCATACTTTCAGCATTTCCCAGAGCCTCGACGTGTATCGGCACTTGTAGAAGAGGTGAGCCACAGATTCTTGCTCCCTCTTGCATAGTGGGCAAAGTCCGCAATTGTCCCAACCTCGCTTGGCCAAGCGGTCGGCGGTCCAAACACGATTTTGAATTGCTAGGCAAGCAAAGAACTTGATTTTTGGGGGAGCCCAAACCTTCCAATTGGTTTTATTCATCTCTGTGTGTGCAATGTCCAAGAATTGCGGCCTATACGCCGAGGTTGTGGTGTATTCACCATTCGTTGTGTGCTTCCATGCGATGGAATCCACCCTATCCTCCTCGAGATGAACATTCCGAAGCAAGGTCCAAAGATGGATAAATTGACGGATATGCTCGAGTGTAAAGGAGGTCAAAATTTTGACTTTGCCAATCCATGCGCCCTCGAGTAAGGCTTCACGCACCTTCCAATTTTTCCTCGTAGAGCACTCAAAGATGAGTGGAGCCACATCTTTTGGTTTCCTACTAAATAACCAAGGGGAGTCCCAAAAAGGCACAATAGCCCCATTGCCAATAGTGATAGTGGTCGAAGCATAGAAGAGGTCCATGTCATCCTCGTCACAGGGATTGCCCATTCCCGCCCACATCCGATGGGAGTCATTCCACTCATACCAAGGCCATTGTAATCTTAGTGCATGGGAAAATTTCCCAAGATGAAGCACACCAAGGCCCCCTTGATCCTTAGGGCGGCGCATCGTCTCCCAATTGACCTTGCACTTGGCTCCATTCATCTTGTCCGTCCCAGACCAGAGGAAAGCTCTCTCAATCTTGTTGATGCTAGCAAGCGTGCCGGGCGGGATGATGAGGGAAGTGGCGTGAAAGATCACCTGCGAGGTGAGCAGTGATTTGACAAGAACTTACCAACCCTTTATGGTGATATTCCCACCTTCCCAAGAGACAAGGTTGCCTGCGACCTTGTCCTCAAGGTATTAGCAGTCGACCCTCTTGAGCTGCCACACGGAGAGAGGAAGGCCCAAATACTTCACTGGGAAAGAGGCTCGGGAGGCTGGAAGCTCATGGAGGATCTCGTCCAAGTTCAAGCTCCCATATCTTATGGGGACGATAGAGCTTTTCTGGAAGTTTGTGCATAATCCTGTGGCCCGACAAAAGCAATCCAGGATGGTTGCAAGGTTCGAAACATCCTCCTTTAAGACTTGACAAATACAGTCGCGTCGTCCGCATAAAGGAAGGTTCAGAAGCAAGTGCCAGGCCCTCTGATCTTGTGAAGAATCCCGCAGCGAGTGGCCAAATTAAGAACTTTTTGGAGAGGATCAATGGCAATGACAAAGAGGAGAGGAGATAGCGGATCTCCTTGGCGAAAGCCCTTCCCGTGTTTGATGGCATTGCCGGGTTTCCCATTTAGAAGGATTCTCGAGGAAGATGTCTTAAGAAGAGCGGTGATCCACTCCCTGAACTTGTTTGGGAAGCCTCTCCTTTAAATGAGGTCAAGGATGTATTCCTACCGCACAGAGTCGAACGCTTTGCGGATGTCAAGCTTGAAGAGGAGGGAAGGAGTCTTTCTCTTGTGAAGTCGTCGCACGAGATTTCACACATACATGAAGTTATGGTCGATACTTCGTCGCTTAATGAACGCACTTTGGGCATGCGAGACAAGGTTGTTCATGAGGGGGGCGAGTCGTAGGGCAAGCACTTCAGGAATAATCTTGGCAATGGCATGTATAAGGCTAATGGGCCTATAGTCGGTGATTCCTTCCGCCCCTTCCTTTTGGGGCAGCAAGATGACATTTGCGGAGTTTAACCAATGGAGGTTTCCCACATGAAGATTTCCAACAGATCGATGACACGCATGACATCAATTTTGATGATATGCCAACATTTTTTGAAGAATGCCCCTGTAAAACCATCCGGGCTGGGGGCTTTGTCACTAGGCATTTGTTTGATGGCATTCCACACCTCTTCTATGGTGAAAGGGTCATCAAGTCCATGAAGATCTATTTCCTCAAATTCGGGGTTCTGCCAGTTGAAGTCCTTGGTTCGAGGGCCCCCTCTTCCAATGGCCTCAGTGAAGTGGTCATGAATGATTTTCTCTTTTTGCTTGTGGTTTGTAACCCAGCCGTTGTTATGTTTGAGGCGATGAATATGGTTTTTCCTCCTCGCATTCACCCTAAGGTGAAAGTACTTGGTATTAGCATCTCCTGCCCTGAGATTGCTTGAGCGGGCACATTGCTTCTTTCTTGTGCGCTCAAGGACCGCCAAGCTAATGACCCTTCTTTTTAATCTTGCTCTTAGGTCCATCTCCTCAGTAGATAAAGTCCGTGACTCTTGAGCAACATCGAGCCGAAGGATAACCAACAGCGCAGCATGCAGGTGCAACTTGGGCTTGAAAAACAAACTTCTACTCCATTTTGTCAATCTCATGCCAACTCTCTTGAGCTTGTGAAAAAGGATTTGGTAGGGCTCAGTATGGCCAGTGTGCGTAGCCCAAGCATTCTCGACAACCTCGGATAAACCCTGGATGGAACACCAAAAGTTCTCAAATTTGAAGTTCCGAGGCCTACGAGGCCTCGATCGTCGGCGAGGAGTAAAGGGCAGTGGTCAATGAGCGAGGAGGAGAGCGCATGTAGCACATGGGTGTCAAACTGAATGTTCCAGTCGGCATTGCAGAAGTAGGAGTCAAGCTTGCAAAGCGTGGGGTTCACCCGCTCATTTCTCCAGGCGAATCTTCTGTTTTGAAGATGTAATTCTTTTAGCTCACACACCTGGAGGGTGGCACGGAAGCGGTTGATGCGACTATGATTTATGTTACGCTTGTTCTTATCGCGCGCACGGTAGATTTGGTTGAAATCCCCCAAGGCCAGCCACATATGGCCAGCCGGTGGTTTCTGGGCGAGGAGCTCCGCAAAGAAATCATCTTTTCTGGTGTGCGCAGTAGGCCCATAGACCGTAGTTATCTTGAAGCGGGAGTCGGAGTTTAGGACGGCCACGTCCGCCAAAAGGCAGAACTCAGAGGTGACAACATTGGAGATGTTGACAATTCAAGTTCATTTATTAGAAGAAGATATAGTATTTAACCCTTTGAATACACAAATCTCTTTGTCACGTCAACAGATGTCAATCATTTACCTAATCCGTAGGTTTAAGTCCTCCCTAACCCATCACAGTTTTTTAAACACTAATAACATTAAAACTAAAAATCTGGTAGTTGGTCCTGCATCAGCGAAAGCACTTCCACCAGGCTAGGGGCTATGTGCTGTTGAAAATATGCATACATGTTCTATTTTACACTACCTAATGTGTAGTAAAACAATTCAGGGTCTGACAAAACAATTCCAAGACCCATGGTGCCGCAGTATGGAACAGACGAACAGGCGAGGTCGCTGGGGGTGGGGCGATCGACCAATCGTGGTCCTTTTTCCTTTGAAAAATTCATGGTCTTTCTGGTCCGAAGTAAACAACTGCTTGCTAGGCTAGTAGCCCAGTATGCCTAGTTCTCAGCTGACCCGTAACGTAAGGAAAAGGAAGCCCATTGGCTGATTAGCCCAGCTGCCCGGGTAAAGCACGATGTGTTGACGATTTTCCCTGTGTAATGGGGCCATCTTAGCCGGGCACGTAGCCAGCGAGCCCGGACAAGTGCCCAGGGTCGCCGGGCGCTGGCTCCGCCACTGGTGTGCGATGCATTAATCGCAAACGGGGATGTAAAAAACCCGTCAAAAATGATACAAAACATTTGTGATGGCGGAGACATCAAACACGATTCAGATTATAGTTGCGTGTGCAATGCGTGGCATACGGTTCACTCCAATGAACTGTTTGTGATGAGGTAGAACAACAGAAATGGGTAACCATATGAAGGTGTGTGCGATATACGACATACAGTTCACTCGAATGAACTATTTGTGATTAGGCAACATAACAAAAACGGTTAGCCAGATCAAGGTGTGTGCGATAGAGGGCATACAGTTTTCTTGGGTGAACTGTTTGCGTTGAGCCAAGAGAATAATAATGTTTTGTGTAACCAAGACGTGTGTGAAATGCGGCAAACAGGTCCGTAATCAGAAATGTGTGCCAAGACCGATAATAACACAGACAATTGCTGCTGATAAGCCGTGTGTGTTGTGGGCAAACACTTGCTGGTATACAAATGTCATTGATTGATGAATTCATCACCGACGGTTTCCCTATCATGGTATGTGTGCGATGTGATTGTAGATAGAACAACAACATATATACTTATAAGGACATGATTGCATAACCAAATTAAATATCCAATTACATAGGTGGCTAGTACACACATGACATTTTCACACACCAAAGTAAAGTATTACATGCATAATTATCTAGGATAAACGATCATCTGATCATCATCTACTTCTTCTTGTGATGCTTGCCGCCACTGCTCTACTGGTGGCTCAATCCGACCTCGTCGATTACGGGAAGGAGGCACTTCCTCATATCAACGATCCACCTATGCATCTCGTAGCATGTGTACACGCTCTTGGCCGCAAACTTGTGTTGAGCTTCATCCAATTGTCATATCCAGGCCCCATGCTAGGATACGGGGTGTGTTCTCTTGTCATCCTACTTCATCTTTTCGTAGTAGGGGTCCATGATGGCCGAGGCGGGTTCAACCAGGGAGTCCTTCTTCGTGCTGCCCCAGACCCTGTAGTGGTCACAGATTTCGACAAAGTTCTTGCAGGCCAAGCCCGTAACCCTGAGAGCTTTTACATCGTCGGAGGTTTCCACCATAGGGAACTTGTAATCGGTGATGTTGACAAACCTGGTGAAACGGTCGCAAGGACCTGTGGCCACGCAGTGGTGGTAGATGAGGACATGATGGTGCATCCACAACTGGGTGACTACAACCTTCTGATCTATACCGGGATGACTGCCGGTGTACTGGAGGTCGATACCGACCACCTTGTACTTGTCTCGAGCAAGCAACCTTCTCACGGTGTTGATGTAGTCATCCACCACGGTCGGGTCGATGGTGTACACCACTGAGAGGTCCGTCTCCCTCGCATGGGTCTCCACTTTATGCTCGCCGAACTCCATTGGAGCGCCGCTAGATATCCTCTCTGTATCTGTCGTCATGAGTGTGCTTGTTGTGTTGTGAGGCGCGATCAAAAGGTTGAAGACACTAAGGTTATAATGGTCGCAGGAATCAATGGGGAGGCCGGACGGCCTGGAATATCGGTATGCCCGGATGGTAGTTTTAATTTGTTGCACGTAACTCCGTCCTGCCGCACCTAACTGCATCGTGGTGACGCGTGTGGCGCAACCACATGCATATGGGGGCCCAAACCGCTGGCAGAGCGCGCAGAGGGACGCGAGCAGAGTGCTTCACGGCTGCCTCAACGGGGAGCAAGCATATGCATATAGCAGTTGAACACGCAGGGAAAAGCCATCCACAAGCCGAGCGCGCGGAGGGACGCGAGCAGAGGGCGCCGTAGCGCCTAACGGCAAGCAGAGCACGCCGAGGGATGCGAGCAGAGGCCGACACAATGATAAATGGAAAATAAGACGAACTGTGCGAGCAATGGAGGAGACATCAACCAGGAATTAGATTAGAGTTGCGTGTGCGATATGTGGCATACAGTTGATCCATCCGAGTTGTTTGTGATGGAATAAGCCGTGTGTGTTGTGGCCAAATGCTTGCTGGTATACAATTGTCAACGATTGATGAATTCATCACCGATGGGTTCCCTAGTGTGGTCCGTGTGTGATGTGATATGCTCTGTTGCACAACATCTATGCTTTTTCTACACAAGAACAACATGTATACTTATAACAGGACATGATTGCAAAATCAAATTAAACATCCAATTACGTTATATAACAAATACCATAAATATTGCATGGTTCAAATTCCAGCATTACAAGGCCCAAGTTCAAACATTACAAGGTTCAAACTATTCTGCAAATCAATTTCTTCTTCTTCATAATTTTTTTCGTGCATTATTTCTGCGAAAGGATCAGCCATCGAGAAGTCATATAGCGGCTTGAAACAGTGACTTCCGAATAATCTGTCATATGAAGTTACAAACTGAAATTCATCTTCTGCAGAGTCTTTTCCATTCAGTTGTAGACGCATGCGCTCTTTAGCAAACCATTCACTTCTGCGCACTAAACATAGGGCAAACCTCATTACCTTGAGAAACCTTGCTTTCTCAACAAAGAACCTGGCAAATTTAATTTCCGTTGTGGTACCTCGGTACTCATTAAAAGTGATTTTTGTGAGATGAAGATCAAGGCATTCAATGGGATTGTTATATTGCCCAACATTTTTGCACTTCCGGGCCTGCTAGTATCTGCAAATGAAGACAACATATTAGTGCCTAGCTGCAGATTTGAACACTTTGGCCCTCTTTGATTTGCAGGATTTCTAATATACACCAAAAGAGTGACATGCCACCTTCAATCTTTCAGGATTAACTTCTCAAAAAATATGTGTACTGAAATCCTCCAAATTTCCTTTAGAAATCATTCTACATTCATTGTAATCATGGGTAAAAGTAACAACAAACTGAGCTCCGTTGTAGTTAACAATTAACAGGAAAGGAGCATCACCTCAATGTATAGCTTCTCCGTGCAAGGAAAGCATCTAAGGAATCCAACAACTTCATCTAGATCGGGGCCGACAGATTGTAGTGCCAAGATCTTCACTATGCGCAGAGACTGGGTCAAGCTCACGGGAATCATTTTCTAGATGACATGCGGACATAGATAAAAAAATAGATAAAACACATTGTCCAATAATATATAAGAAGGAGAGAAGAAGAAGACTATTGTACCTGAATGGATAATGATCTAGTAACAAGTTCATTGAATTCAGCACACGAATAGCCCAACACTGCCAATTTTGGTGCGTGAATGACCTTGATTCTTGTTCGACCTGATATATCAAGTACATACAATCTCTCGAGGAAAGGCGCATTCTCAATGAACATATCGTGACATGCCTCAACTGACAGCCTTGGGTGGCACCAACAATGCACATAAAGCGTATGGACATTTGTCGAGGTGATGTGGAGGTTACTGAACCCATCCATCGCCTGAAGACAAAGGTACTCGAGCACTGTATGGCCGACGAGCAGGCACTCCAAATCCTCGTCCGAGATGCGGACGACCATGATCTCGAGGTGCTTAGGTTTAGGGAGATGAAGAACGCGCGCAGCATGGGTGCGAGGCGGAACGCGGATGGCAGCAGCGAGTGTGGACGTCCAGCATGAAAGTTGAGCTCCTCGAGCCGATCTAGGGCTGGGGATAGGAACCAATAGTGAAACCTGGGTTCCGCCTTGCAGTTGGAACTGAACTTGCCGATAGCAAGGCGTCTCACCGGCCTAGGGCATGTGGCGAGGATGTGGACAATGCGTCCAAGCGCTTGCCCTCCCCGGTGCAGAGCTTGTTGTCGTCGATGAGGTCTAGGGGGTGGAGTGCCAGAGGGGGCTCCATCCCCGGGAGAGGACAGTGGTCCGCACGCCAGATTTGATGGGAGGAGGGATATGATGGTTACCAACATCTCGTCGGGGAGGTTGTTGATGAAGTCCCCGCTTGCTGGAGGCTCTTGCAGTTCTGGCTCGACCCGCCCCGCTTGTTGGACGGCTCGTCCTCCCTCTCGCAGTAGGCGGTGATCCTCGGCGGCGGTGTTTTTAGATGAGAATGGAGGACTGTTCTACGTACCTTCTCGAGGCGGCCGAAACCTAAACCAGTAATAAATTGGCAGCGCTCATGGCCCGCTTCCCGGTACGGTGATCCTGCACGGTGGACTTCTCGCAATCGTCTTGTCTAATCAAACAACTTTCCTCGGCAGTAAATGGTTAGTTGAACGCCCATGGTTGTAATAATACGACTGTTTGCAATAATAATGTGGCAACTATTTGTTCCCAAATGCTAGTTGAAAATAAGTTTTTGGGTGATGGTGGGCGCTAAGCACTTGCGGGTTCTGTAATGAACAATGATCTCATGGAGCCCGTGAGAGTGATGTTCTTTCCCTATATTGTGATTGCTTATAATATTTTTGTCTTAATTAAAGAAATGGCAATCCATTGGCCCAGTATGAAAGAAACTATGGGTCAAAACCGAGTTGAAAATGGCAACAATATCTAAGTCCATCTTGCAAATGGTAAAAAAGCATGAGGATTAACTGTTCAGCAGGTTTAGAAAAAAAACCAGATTAAAGAGGGAATAACATCTAACTACACCAAAGTTTTGGGCAGTCACAATCAAATGGATCGGTCTGATCCATAAAATCAAGATCCCGGGGCAACAATTCTACTAGAACTTGAGGACAAGTTGTTGTGCATAGAAGCCAAGCACGTTTAGAAGGCTTTTTGCCCACCCAAAACTTCTTTTTATGTTGTTCAACACTTGCAGCCGTGAGAAATTTTTTGTTACAAAACTTAATCCTCACAGACAATAGTGCCCTCGCATTCAACATGAAGAATGTGACAAAGCTAGTGTTTGCATGGTTGGATGCATATCCTTCCAGCATTACTGTCGTCAAACAAATGTCATGAGATCTGAGAAAATCCCGGTGCTTCTTCGGCCATCGATTGGTTATACCTTTTTCTCCATGTGTTAGTGCCTAAATAGAGATGAAGATTGAACACAGAATGTCTAAAAAACAGTATGTCGAAAGAGCGATGGCTGAACGATTAGTTGTAGTACATTATATATGGGCTTTCAATGTGCGTGAAATCATCACCTTTATATCCAAATTCTCCAGACATGGAAACCATTTCAGCAAGCCAATAATCGTGTTCATATCAAAACACCACATATTGATATATAAGGTCTTGGCAGAATCCACCACCACTGATAGGATGGACCAGCTCTTCATTGATCATAGAACATAATATTAGTACCAAAAGTGAACTTCAAGATGATACTTAACTTATGTGCACAAATCAAAAATGCAGATTACAAAAGTGTACGTGGATAATATACAATACTTGAATAAGTGTGGAGCCAAACACCATCTTGAACCATTTAAACGGATCACAAATTGCACCCAATGTCTCCAGTTGAGGCGCGGAGACCACAGTCATTTGCAAAGGTGCTAAACAAGAATCAAGGAGAAACATTCCAAGTGAAGGTGCATATGTGATGATGAGCTCCTGCCCTAAAAAACAAATTCCCATGCTTACAAGGCTAGGAGACTTTATTTTGAGACAACGAATACGAGTTTCTATTCCAAAAACAAGAAACAAGTGCTCCAGGTCAGGGCAGCTGGAGTGGATGGTGATGTGCAGTGCGGCCTCCGATAGATCAACCACCACAAGCGCAAGTTTTTTTAGCAGTGGGAGTCGAAGTATTTGTACTAGCTTGTCTGTCAGATGCCACCGGGCGAAGGTGGCGGTGTGGAGTGAGGAGGAAAATGATACGTCCATTTTGCATCATGCTTTTATATTGATATTTATTTGATTATGGGTTGTTTTTACGCATCATGGTACAATATTTATGCCTTTTCTCTCTTATTTTACAAGGTTTACATGAAGAGGGAGAATGTGGGTAGCTGGAATTCTGGACTGGAAAAGGAGCAAATCTAAGAAACCTATTCTGCACAACTCCAAAAGTCCTGAAAATTTACGGAGAATTATTTTGGAATATATAAAAAAATATTGGGCCAAGAAAGCATCAGAGGGGATCCACCAGGCATCCACAAGGGTGGGGCACGCCCTGCCCTCTGGGCTCGCCCCTGCCTTGTGGGCCACCTGGCAGGCCCCCGATGCCCATATTCTGCTATATGAATGGTTTTGACCTGAAAAAAAAACAGGAGGAAGGTTTTGGGATGAAGCGTCGCCGTCTCAAGGCGGAACTTGGGAAGAACCAATCTAGAGCTCCGACGGAGCTATTCTGCCGGGGAAACTTCCCTCCCGGAGGGGGAAATCGAATCCATCGTCATCACCAATGATCCTCTCATCGAGAGGGGGTCAATCTCCATCAACAACTTCACCAACACCATCTCCTCTCAAAGACTAGTTCATCTCTTGTATACGACCTTTGTCTGAAAACCTCAGATTGGTACCTGTGGGTTGCTAGTAGTGTTGATTACTCCTTGTAGTTGATGCTAATTGGTTTATTCAGTGGAAGATCATATGTTCATACCCTTAATGATAATTGTTACTCCTCTGATTATGAACATGAATATACTTTGTGAGTAGTTACGTTTGTTCCTGAGGACATGGGAGAAGTCTTATCATAAGTAATCATGTGAATTTGGTATTCGTTCGATATTTTGATGAGATGTATGTTGTCTCTCCTCTAGTGGTGTTATGTGAACGTCGACTACATGACACTTGACCATTGTTTTGGCCTAGGGGAAGTCATTGGGAAGTAATAAGTAGATGATGGGTTGCTTGAGTGACGGAAGCTTAAACCCTAGTTTATGCGTTGCTTCATAAGGGGCTGATTTGGATCCATATGTTTCATGCTATGGTTAGATTTATCTTAATTCTTTTTCGTAGTTGCAGATGCTTGCGAGAGTGGTTAATCATAAGTGGGAGGATTGTCCAAGGAAGGACAACACCCAAGCACTGGTCCACCCACATATCAAATTATCAAAGTAATGAACGTGAATCATATGAGCATGATGAAAACTAGCTTGACAATAATTCCCATGTGTCCTCGGGAGCGCTTTACTTTATATAAGAGTTCGTCCAGGCTTGTACTTTTCTACAAAAAGGATTGGGCCACCTTGCTGCACCTTAGTTACTTTTGTTAGTTGTTACCCGTTATGAATTATCTTATCACACAACTATCTGTTACCGATAATTTCAGTGCTTGCAGAGAATACCTTATTGAATACTGCTTGTCATTTCCATCTGCTCCTCGTTGGGTTCGACACTCTTACTTATCAAAAGGACTACAATAGATCCCCTATACTTGTGGGTCATCAAGACTCTTTTCTGGCGCCGTTGCCGGGGAGTGAAGCACCTTTGGTAAGTGGAATTTGGTAAGGAAACATTTATATAGTGTGCTGAAATTTATTTTCACTTGTTACTATGGGAAATAATCCTTTGAGGGGTTTGTTTGGGGTATCTTCACCCCGACCGGAAGAGCAAAGAGTTTCCCCTCAACCTACTTCACCTACTGAAAATATTTATTATGAAACTCCTTCGGGTATGATAGAGAAATTGCTAGCTACTCCTTATATAGGAGATGGAACATTACATCGTGATATGCATCTAATCTATGCGGATGAAGTTTGTGGATTATTTAAGCTTGCAGGTTTGCCCGAGGATGAATTTAAGAAGGTCTTCCCTTTATCTGTGAAGGAGAAGGCATTGACATGGTATAGGCTATGCGATGATATTGGGACTTGGAACTACAATCGATCAAAATTGGAATTTCATCAAAAGTTTATCCTATGCATCTAGTTCATCGGGATCGGAATTACATATATAATTTTTTGGCCTCATGAAGAAGAAAGTATCGCTCAAGCTTGGGGGAGGCTTACTTCAATGTTATATTCATGCCCCAATCATGAGCTATCAAGAGAAATTATTGTTCAGAATTTTTATGCTCGGCTTTCTTGTAATGATCAATCCATGCTCGATACTTTGTGTATTGGTTCTTTTATGAAGAAGACTATTGAATTCAAATGGGATTTATTGGAAAGAATTAAACGCAACTCTGAAGGTTGGGAACTCGACGAAGCTAAGGAGTCAGGTATAAACCTTAAGTTTGATTGTGTTAAATCTTTTATGGATACCAATGCTTTTCGTGATTTTAGCACTAAATATGGACTTGACTCTGAGATAGTAGCTTCTTTTTGTGAATCTTTTGCTACTCATGTTGATCTTCCTAAGGAGAAGTGGTTTAAATATCATCCTCCCATTGAAATAAAGTAGTAGAACCTATTAAAGTTAAGGAAGAAACTATTACTTATAATGTTGACCCTGTTGTTCCTACTGCTTATGTTGAGAAACCACCTTTTCCTGTTAGGATAAAGGATCATGCTAAAGCTTCAATTGTGGTTCGTAATATTGCCCCCTAAACAAATTAAAGTTGAACCTAGTATTGCTATAGCTAAGGATCTCTTGGTTGATAATATTGATGGGCATGTCATTTATTTCTATAATGAAGCTGCTAGAATTGCTAAACCCGATATTAAAGATAAACATAGAAAACATAGACCAATTGTTGGCAGGCCTGTTGTTTCTGTTAAAATAGGAGATCATTGTTATCATGGCTTATGTGATATGGGTGCTAGTGTGAGTTCAATTCCTTTTACTTTATATCAAGAAATTATGAATGATATTGCACCTGCTGAGATAGAAGATATTGATGTCACTATCAAGCTTGCCAATAGAGATACTATATCACCAATTGGGATTGTTAGAGATGTTGAAGTCCTGTGTGGGAAAGTAAAATACCCTACTGATTTTCTTGTTCTTGGTTCCTCACAAGATGATTTTTGTCCCATTATATTTGGTAGACCTTTCTAGAGTAATGTTAATGCTGAGATAGACTGCGAGAAAGATATTGTTACTGTCGGTTTTGGGGATGTGTCTCATGATTTTAATTTCTCTAAATTTCATAGACAACCTCATGATAAAGAATTGCCTAGTAAGGATGAAATTATTGGTATTGCTTCTATTGTCGTGCCTCCTACTGATCCTTTCGAACAATATTTACTAGACCATGAAAATGATATGTTTATGAATGAAAGAAAGGAATTAGATGAAATATTATTTAATCAAGGGCTTGTTTTGAAACATAATTTGCCTATTGAAATCCTTGGGGATCCTCCTCCACCCAAGGGTGATCCCATGTTTGAGCTTAAACAATTACCTGATACTTTGAAATACGCTTATCTTGATGAAAAGAAGATATATCATGTTATTATTAGTGCTAACCTTTCAGAGCATGAAGAAAGGAGATTATTGGAAACTCTGAAGAAGCACATTGCCGCTATTGGATATACTCTTGGTAATATTAAGGGCATTGGTCCCACTCTATGTCAGCACAAAATTAATATGGAGCCTGATGCTAAACTAATTATTGATCACCAACGACGGTTAAATCCAAAAATGAAAGAAGTGGTAAGAAATGAAGTACTAAAGCTTCTGGAGGCAGGTATAATTTATCCTATTGTTGATAGTAGGTGGGTAAGTCCTGTTCATTGTGTCCCTAAGAAGGGAGGTATTACCGTCGTTCCTAATGATAAGAATGAATTGATCCCACAAAGAAGAATGGTAATTGGTTTTCACAAATTGAACAAAGCTACTAGAAAAGATCATTACCCTCTACCTTTTATTGATCAAATGCTAGAAAGATTGTCCAAACATACACATTTTTTCTTTCTAGATGGTTATTCTGGTTTCTCTCAAATACCTGTGTCAAAAGAGGATCAAGAAAAGACTACTTTTACTTGCCCTTTCGATACTTATGCTTATAGATGTATGCCTTTTGGCCTATGCAATGCACCTGCTACCTTTCGAAGATGTATGACTGCTATATTCTCTGACTTTTGTGAAAATATTGTTGAGGTTTTCATGGATGATTTCTCTATTTATGAAACTTCTTTTGATTATTTCTTAAGCAACCTTGATCAAGTTTTGCAGAGATGTGGATAAACTAATCTTGTCTTGAATTGGGAAAAGTGTCACTTTATGGTTAATGAAGGTATTGTCTTAGGGCATAAAGTTTCTGAAAGAGGTATTGAAGTTGATAAAGCCAAGGTTGATGCTATTGAAAAGATGCCATGTCCCAAGGACATCAAAGGTATAAGAAGTTTCCTTGGTCATGCCGGTTTTTATAGGAGGTTCATTAAGGACTTCTCAAAAATTTCTCGGCCTCTGACTAATTTATTACAAAAAGATATACCATTTGTCTTTGATGATGATTGTGTAGAAGCATTTGAAATATTTAAGAAAGCCTTAATTTCCGCATCTATTGTTCAACCAACTGATTGGAATTTACCCTTTGAAATTATGTGTGATGCCAGTGATTATGCTGTTGGTGCTGTTCTAGGAAAATGAGTTGATAAGAAATTGAATGTTATTCATTATGCTAGTAAAACTCTAGAAAGTGCCCAGAGAAATTATGCTACTACTGAAATAGAATTCTTAGCAGTTGTTTTTGCTTGTGATAAGTTCAGGTCTTTATATTGTTGATTCTAAAGTAACTGTTCACACTGATCATGCTGCTATTAAATATCTTATGGAAAAGAAAGATGTTAAACCTAGACTTATTAGATGGGTTCTCTTGTTACAAGAATTTGATTTGCATAACATTGATAGAAAGGGAGCTCAGAACCCCGTTGTAGACAACTTGTATACTCCCTCCGTTCTGAATTACTTGTCTTGAATTTGTCTAGATACGGATGTATCTAGACTCATTTTAGTGCTAGATACCTCCGTATCTAGACAAATCTAAGACAAGTAATTCGGAACGGAGGGAGTAGGTTAGAAAATGTCCTTGATGACCCACTACCTATTGATGATAGTTTTCCTGATGAGCAATTAGCTGTCATAAATGCCTCTCGTAATACTCCATGGTATGATGATTATGCTAATTACATTGTTTCTAAATTTATACCACCTAGTTTCACATACCAGCAAAAGAAAAAGTTTTTCTATGATTTAAGACATTACTTTTGGGATGACCCACACCTTTATAAAGAAGGAGTAAATGGTGTTAATAGACGTTGTGTACCTGAGCATGAACAGGAATAGATCCTACGCAAGTGTCACTCCGAGGCCTACGGAGGACACCATGCTGGAGATAGAACTGCACACAAGGTATTGCAATCTGGTTTTTATTGGCCTACTCTCTTCAAGGATGCTCGTAAGTATGTCTTGTCTTGTGACAAATGTCAAAGAATTGGTAATATCAGTAGACGTCGGGAAATGCCTATGAATTATTCACTTGTTATTGAACCATTTGATGTTTGGGGCTTTGATTGTATGGGGCCTTCCTCTAATGGGTATACACATATTTTAGTTGTGGTTGATTACGTTACTAAGTGGGTAGAAGCTATTCCAACTAGCAGTGCTGATCATAAAAGTTCTATTAAGATGCTTAAAGAAGTTATTTTTTTCCAAGGTTTGGAGTCCCTAGATATTTGATGACTGATGGTGGTTCATACTTTAATCATGGTGATTTCCGTAAATTGCTTGCTAAGTATGATGTTAATCATAGAATTGCATCTCCTTATCACCCTCAGTCTAGTGGTCAAGTAGAATTGAGTAATAGAGAAATTAAATTGATCTTCCAAAAGACTGTCAATAGATCTAGAAAGATTTGGTCTAAGAAACTTGATGATGCATTATGGGCTTATAGGACTGCTTATAAGAAGCCTATGGTATGTCTCCGTATAAAATGGTTGATGGAAAAGCATGTCACTTACCTCTTGAACTAGAGCATAAAGCTTATTGGTCAATCAAATAGCTCAACTATGATTTCAAACTTGCCGGTGAGAAGAGGTTATTTGACATAGGCCCGCTTGATGAATAGAGAACCCAAGCCTATGAAAATGCCAAGTTGTTTACAGAAAAAGTTAAAAGATGGAATGACAAAAGGATACAAAAGCGTGAGTTTAATGTAGGTGATCACGTTTTTCTATACAACTCTTGTTTAATATTTTTTGTAGGAAAGCTTCTCTCTAAATGGGAAGGCCCCTACATCATCGAGGAGGTTTACCATTCTGGTGCCATCAAGATCAACAACGCCGAAGGCACTAAGTCGAAGGTGGTAAACGGTCAAAGAATCAAACATTATATTTCAGGTACTCCCATTAATGTTGAGACAAATATAATTAATACCATAACACCGGAGGAGTACATGTACATAAGTGATACTTTCCAGAATGTTTCGAACTCCGAAAAGGAATAGGTATGTGGTATGGTAAGTAAACCGACTCCAAAACGTTTCCAACAACATTTTTTCTCCATTTTGGAATATTTAAAAAATTAGGAGAATTAAAAGTAGTCCGAAGAGCGCACGAGGAGGCGACAAGGCAGGAGGGTGCGCCCTACCCCCTGGGCACACCCCCACCCTTGTGGCCACCTCGTGTACCCTCCGGACTCCGTTTTCTTGCACAATACTTCTTTTGGTCGGTAAAAATTCATTATGTAATATCTCGAAGGTTTACACCACCGTACCACGGCAAAATACTCTATTTTTTGAGTTGTTTCTACAGCAGATCTAGAGCAAGATGTGTTTGCAAGAGTCGGTCAGGGAGAGTCGTGTCTCTCACCCGACACCAGGCCCAAGAGCATACAATGAAGCTAACCACTTTGGGCAGTCAATGGAGGAAGATATGGAGGCTAACTTGAAAAGGGTGGATGCCATGGAGGAGGACAAAGAAGCTACCTCTAGTTTTCAACCTGGATTTATGTTGGAGGAACTTCAGAGCTCAGCGATACCAAATTCGGTCATCCCTCCCAATGCTAGATTTCTCTCTTATGAACATATTAAAAAGAGTGTTGATTTTCCCCCGCAGCTATAAAACATCCATGGGTGATGGGAGTTCTAGCCATCACGGGTAAACTTCGCAAGGAAATAATGGATCTTAAGCAGAAAAATAATAAGCTCGAGGAGGAGAATCACATCCTAAGTGGCATCATCGCCAAGAACATCACATCACCACCTTTGAAGAAAGAGATCTAAATACATGGGTATGGGCACTCCCCTTGGCACCTGCCAAGCTTGGGGTTGGTGCCCCGGTATCGTATCAGCATCATATATTTACCTTTATCATTTTCTTAGTTCGATCCTTTTGGTTATATCTTGATTTAGCAGTATAAATTTTTTAGTATGATCTAGCTTTGAGTTTTGTTTTGATCTCTATCTATGTAATCAAGTTTGTGAGTTATATATAATAAAGAGTAGCTTTGAGTTGAGGGCTTTACTTTCTTGCTATGATCATAATAAAAAAGAAAGGAAAAAATATCATATAATGATCTTATGGAGAGTGATGACTTCACATATAAAGAGTATGATGAATAAAAGTTGTTGAGAGTTGACAAACATAGTTTTGGTCATTGTTGCTATTAATAGGAAATAATAAAGAAAGAGAGACTTCACATATAAATATGCTATCTTGGATATCTTTTATAATTGTGAGCACTCATTAAAATATGACATGCTAAAAAGTTTATGTTGGACAAGGAAGACAGCATAATGGGTTATGTTTTCTTACATCCGAATAGAAGTTATATTGTCATGGATCCTCCAACATGTTGAGCTTGCCTTTTCTCTCTTATGCTAGCCAAATCATTTGCACCAAGTAGAGATACTACTTGTGCATCCAAACATCCCTTAAACCAGTTTTTCCATGAGAGTCCACCATACCTACCTATGGATTGTGTAAAATCCTTCAAGTAAGTTGTCATCGGTGCAAACAATAAAAATCGCTCTCTAAATATGTATGATCTATTAGTGTGAAGAAAATAAGCTTTATATGAACTTGTGATATGGAAGAAATAAAAGCGACATACTGCATAATAAAGTTATTTATCACAAGCGGCAATATAAAGTGACATTCTTTTGCATTAAGATTTTGTGCACCCAACCATATAAGCGCACGACAACCTCTGCTTCCCTCTACGAAGGGCATATCTTTTACTTTTATATTCTACCCTTATACAAGAGTCATGGTGATCTTCACCTTTCCTTTTTACACTTTTTCTCTTGGCAAGCACCCAGTGTTGGAGAAAGATCCACATATATATATCCACTTGGATGTAGGCTTTCATAAAGTAGTATTGTTGGCATTGCCCTTGAGGTAAAAGGTTGGGAGGCGAAACTATAAGCCCCTATCTTTCTCTGTGTACGATTGAAGCTTTGAACCCATAAGTATCGCGTGAGTGTTAGCAATTCTGAAAGACTAAATGATAGTTGAGTATGTGGACTTGCTGAAAAGCTCTTGTATTGACTCTTTCTGATACTATGATAAATTGCAATTGCTTCAATGACTGAGATCATAGTTTGTTAGTTTTCAATAAAGTTTCTGATTCATACTTTACCTTGTGAACGAATTGTTACTTTAGCATAAGAAATTATATGACAATATATGTTGTTGTTCTAAATATGATCATGATGCCCTCATGTTTGTATTTTATTTTATCGATACCTCTATCTCTAAACATGTGGACATATTTTTCGATTTCGGCTTTCGCTTGAGGACAAGCGAGGTCTAAGCTTGGGGGAGTTGATACGTCCATTTTGCATAATGCTTTTATATTGATATTTATTGCATTATGGGCTGTTATTACACATTATGGTACAATACTTATGCCTTTTCTCTCTTATTTTACAAGGTTTACATGAAGAGGGAGAATGCCGGCAGCTGGAATTCTGGCCTAAAAAAGGAGCAAATATGAGGGACCTATTATCCCAGCTCCAAAAGTCCTAAAAATTTATGGAGAATTATTTTGGAATATATAAAAAATATTGGTTGAATAAAGCACCATAGGGGACACACAAGGCATCCACAAGGGTGGGGCGCGCCCTACTCCCTTGGCGCGCAACCCCGCCTTGTGGGCCACCTGGCAGGCCCCCGACGCCCATATTTTGCTATATGAAGGGTTTTGACCTGGAAAAAATCAGGAGGAAGATTTCAGGACTAAGTGTCGCCGTCTCGAGGCGGAATTTGGGCAGAACCAATCTAGGGCTTCGGCGGAGCTGTTCTGCCGAGGAAACTTCCCTCCCGGAGGGGGAAATCAAAGCCATCATCATCACCAACGATCCTCCCGAGATGGGGTCGATCTCCATCAACATCTTGACCAGCACCATCTCCTCTCAAACCCTAGTTCATCTCTTGTATCCGATCTTTGTCTCAAAACCTCAGATTGGTACTTGTCGGTTGCTAGTAGTGTTGATTACTCCTTGTAGTTGATGCTAGTTGGTTTATTCGGTGGAAGATCATATGTTCAGATCCTTAATGATAATTATTACTCCTCTGATTATGAACATGAATATGCTTTGTGAGTAGTTACGTTTGTTCCTAAGGACATGGGAGAAGTCTTGTTATAAGTAATCATGTGAATTTGGTATTCGTTCGATATTTTGATGAGATGTATGTAGTCTCTCCTCTAGTAGTGTTATAAGAACGTCGACTACATGACACTTCACCATTGTTTGGGCCTAGGGGAAGTAATTGGGAAGTAATAAGTAGATGATGGGTTGTTAGAGTGACAGAAGCTTAAACCCTAGTTTATGTGTTGCTTCGTAAGGGGCTGATTTGGATCCATATGTTTCATGCTATGGTTAGATTTATCTTAATTCTTCTTTCATAGTTGTGGATGCTTGCGAGAGGGGTTAATCATAAGTGGGAGGCTTGTCCAATGAAGGACCGCACCCAAGCACCGGTCCACCCACATATCAAATTATCAAAGTAACGAACGCGAATCATATGAGCATGATGGAAACTAGCTTGACAATAAATCCCATGTGTCCTCGGGGGCACTTTGCTTTATATAAGAGTTCATCCAGGCTTGTCCTTTGCTACAAAAAGGATTGGGCCACCTTGTTGCACCTTAGTTAGTTTTGTTGCTTGTTACCCGTTACGAATTATCTTATCACACAACTATCGGTTATCGATAATTTCAGTGCTTGCAGAGAATACCTTGCTGAAAACCGCTTGTCATTTCCTTCTGCTCCTCGTTGGGTTCAACACTCTTACTTATCGAAAGGACTACGATAGATCCCCTATACTTGTGGGTCATCAGAAAACCACGAGATGGACATCGGTGGTGAGGGCACAAATACATCGGTTCGTGGCATGTTACATTCATAGTCATGGTAGAACTCAAGCTACTGGAGTTTTTCGAATTGACGGGATGTCAGCCAGGCGTCCACCGTGCAGGGTATGTCTGATACGTCTCCAACGTATCTATAATTTTTGATTGCTCCATGCTATATTATCTACTATTTTGGACATTATTGGGCTTTATTATCCACTTTTATATTATTTTTGGGACAAACCTATTAACCGGAGGCCCAGCCCAGAATTGCTGTTTTTTTGCCTGTTTTAGGGTTTCGAAGAAAAGGAATATCAAACGGAGTCCAAACAGAATGAAACCTTCGGGAACGTGATTTTCTCACCGAATACAACTCAGGAGACTTGGACCCTACGTCAAGGCATGTAACAGGAGGCCACGAGGTAGGGGGCGCGCCCTACCCTACCAGGCGCGCCCCCCACCCTCGTGGGCCCCCTGTTGCTCCACCGACGTACTTCTTTCTCCTATATATATCCACGTACCCCCAAACGATCAGATACGGAGCCAAAAACCTAATTCCACCGCCGCAACTTTCTGTATCCACGAGATCCCATCTTGGGGCCTGTTTCGGAGCTCCGCCGGAGGGGGCATCGATCACGGAGGGCTTCTACATCATCATCCAAGCCCCTCCAATGAAGTGTAAGTATTTTACTTAAGACCTACGGGTCCATAGTTAGTAGCTAGATGGCTTCTTCTCTCTTTTTGGATCTCAATACAATGTTCTCCCCCTCTCTCGTGGAGATCTATTCGATGTAATCTTCTTTTTGTGGTGTGTTTGTTGAGATCGATGAATTGTGGGTTTATGATCAAGTCTATCTATGAATAATATTTGAATCTTCTCTGAATTCTTTTATGTATGATTGGTTATCTTTGCAAGTCTCTTCAAATTATCAGCTTGGTTTGGCCTATTAGATTGGTGCTTAGCTTTGGGTTCGATCTTGCGGTGTCCTTTCCCAGTGACAGAAGGGGCAGCAAGGCACGTATTGTATCGTTGCCATCGAGGATAACAAGATGGGGTTTTCATCATATTGCATGAATCTATCCCTCTACATCATGTCATCTTGCTTAAGACGTTACTCTGTTTTTAACTTAATACTCTAGATGCATGTTGGATAGCGGTCAATGAGTGGAGTAATAGTAGTAGATGTAGGCAGGAGTCGGTCTACAGGTCTCGGACGTGATGCCTATATACATGATCATACCTAGATATTCTCATAACTATGCTCAATTCTGTCAATTGCTCAATAGTAATTTGTTCACCCACCGTAGAATACGTATGCTCTCGAGAGAAGCCACTAGTGAAACCTATGGCCCCCGGGTCTATCTTCATCATATTAATCTCCTACTACTTAGTTATTTACTTTGCTATTTACTTTGCCTTTATTTTACTTTGCATCTTTATCACAAAAATACCAAAAATATTATCTTATCATATCTATCAGATCTCACTCTCGTAAGTGGCCTTATAGGGATTGACAACCCCTATTTGCGTTGGTTGCGAGGATTTATTTGTTTTGTGCAGGTATGAGGGACTCGCGCGTAGCCTCCTACTGGATTGATACCTTGGTTCTCAAAAACTGAGGGAAATACTTACGCTACTTTGCTGCATCATCCCTTCCTCTTCGGGGAAAACCAACGCAGTGCTCAAGAGGTAGCAAGAAGGATTTCTGGCGCCGTTGCCGGGGAGGTCTACGCAAAAGTCAACATACCAAGTACCCATCACATACCCTTATCTCCTGCATTACATTATTTGCCATTTGCCTCTCATTTTCCTCTCCCCCACTTCACCCTCACTGTTTTATTCGCCCCCTCTCTCTCTATCCTCCATCTCTTCCTCTATTTATCTCTTTTTGCCCCTTTGCTTTTTGTTTGCTTGTGTGTTAGTTTGCTTGCTTGTCACGATGGCTCAAGATAATACTAAATTATGTGACTTCACCAATACCAACAACAATGATTTTATTGGCACTCCGATTGCTCCTCTTACCGATGCTGAATCTTGTGAAATTAATACTGCTTTGCTGAATCTTGTCATGAAAGATCCTTTTCCGGCCTTCCTAGTGAAGATGCCGCTACCCATCTAAATAGCTTCGTTGATTTGTGTGACATGCAAAAGAAGAAAGATGTGGATAACGATATTGTTAAATTGAAGCTATTTCCTTTTTCGCTTAGAGATCGTGCTAAAGCTTGGTTTTCGTCTTTGCCTAAAAATAGTATTGATTCATGGAATAAGTGCAAAGATGCTTTTATCTCTAAGTATTTTCCTCCCGCTAAGATAATCTCTCTTAGAAATGATATTATGAATTTTAAGCAACTTGATCATGAACATGTTGCACAAGCTTGGGAGAGAATGAAATTAATGATACATAATTTCCCTACTCATGGTTTAAATTTGTGGATGATTGTTCAGAATTTTTATGCCGGATTGAATTTTGCTTCTAGAAATCTTTTAGATTCGGCAGCGGGAGGCACTTTTACGGAAATCACTTTAGTAGAAGCTACTAAACTCCTAGATAATATTATGGTTAATTATTCTCAATGGCATACTGAAAGATCTACTAATAAAAAGGTGCATGCGATAGAAGAAATTAATGTTTTGAGTGGAAAGATGGATGAACTTCTGAAATTATTTGCTAATAAGAGTGTTTCTTGTGATCCTAATGATATGCCCTTGTCTACTTTGATTGAGAATAATAATGAATCTATGGATGTGAATTTTGTTGGTAGGAACAATTTTGGTAACAACGCGTATAGAGGAAATTTCAATCCTATGCCTTATCCTAGTAATGCCTCTAATAATTATGGTAATTCCTACAATAATTCTTATGGAAATTATAATAAGATGCCCTCTGATTTTGAAGCTAATATTAAAGAATTTATTACTTCGCAAAAGAATTTCAATGCTTTGATTAAAGAAAAATTGCTTAAGATTGATGATTTGGCTAGGAACGTTGATAGAATTTCTCTTGATGTTGATTCTTTGAAACTTAGATCTATTCCACGTAAGCATGATATCAATGAGTCTCTCAAAGCCATGAGAATTTCCATTGATGAGTGCAAAGAAAGAACCGCTAGGATGCGTGCTAAGAAAGATGCCTTTATAAAAGCGTGTTCTTCTAGTTCCTATGAAAATAATGATGAAGATCTAAAAGTTATTGATGTGTCCGCTATTAAATCTTTGTTTTGCAATATGAATCTTGATAATGATGGGACTGAATATGATCCACCTTTACCTAGAAGGCGTTCCAAGAATTCGGAATTTGTTGATCTTGATGCTAAAATTGATAAAAGTGGGATTGAAGAAATTAAAACCCTAGATGTTGCTAAACCCACTATTATGGATTTCAAGGAATTTAACTATGAAAATTTCTCTTTGATTGATTGTATTTCCTTGTTACAATCCATGATAAATTCTCCTCGCGCTTATAGTCAAAATAAAGCGTTTACTAAACATATCGTTGATGCCTTGATGCAATCTTATGAAGAAAAACTTGAATTGGAAGTTTCTATCCCTAGAAAACTTTATGATGAGTGGGAACCAACTACTAAAATTAAAATTAAAGATCATGAATGCTATGCTTTATGTGATTTGGGTGCTAGTGTTTCCACGATTCCAAAGACTTTGTGTGATTTGTTAGGTTTCCGTGATTTTGATGATTTCTCTTTAAACTTGCACCTTGCGGATTCCACCATTAAGAAACTTATGGTAAGAATTAATTATGTTCTTATTGTTGAAAATAGAAATTATGTGCCCATATATTTTATTGTTCTTGACATAGATTGCAATCCTTCATGTCCTACTATTCTTGGTAGACCTTTCCTTAGAACGATTGGTGCAATTATTGATATGAAGGAAGGAAATATTAGATTCCAATTTCCATTAAGGAAAGGCATGGAACACTTTCCTAGAAATAAAATTAAATTACCTTATGAATCTATTATGAGAGCCACTTATGGATTGCCTACCAAAGATGGAAATACCTAGATCTATCCTTGCTTGTTATGCCTAGCTAGGGGCGTTAAACGATAGCGCTTGTTGGGAGGCAACCCAATTTTATTTTTATTCCTTGATTTTTGCTCCTGTTTAGTAATAAATAATTTATCTAGCCTCTTTTTTGGTTGTGTTTTTTGTGTTTAATTAGTGTTTGTACCAAGTAGAACTGTTGGGAAGACTTGGGGAAAGTCTTGTTACACTTGCTGTAAAAAACAGAAACTTTAGCGCTCACAAGAACTTCTGCCATTTTTATTTGGAAAGTGATATTTAGTTAATTATTTTTCCATATGATTAATATATAAATTCCTCACATCCAGCAATTTATTTTAGAATTTTTGGGGTTCCAGATCTTGCGCTAGCTACAGATTACTACAGACTGTTCTGTTTTTGACAGATTCTGTTTTTCGTGTGTTGTTTGCTTATTTTGATGAATCTATGGCTAGTAAAATAGTTTATAAACCATAGAGAATTTGGAATACAGTAGGTATAACACCAATAAATAAAGAATGAGTTCATTACAGTACCTTGAAGTGGTCTTTTATTTTCTTTCGCTAACGGAGCTGAGATTTTCTACTTTAAGTTTTGTGTTGTGAAGTTTTCAAGTTTTGGGTAAAGATTTGATGGATTATGGAACAAGGAGTGGCAAGAGCCTAAGCTTGGGGATTCCCATGGCACCCCCAAGATAATCTAAGGACACTTAAAATCCAAAGCTTGGGGAAGCCCCCGAAGGCATCCCCTCTTTCGTCTAGTTCTATCGGTAACTTTACTTGGAGCTATATTTTTATTCTCCACATGATATGTGTTTTGCTTGGAGCATCTTGTATGATTTGAGTATTTATTTGTTAGTTTACCACAATCATCCTTGCTGTACATACCTTTTGAGAGAGCCATACATGATTTGGAATTTGCTAGAATACTCTATGTGCTTCGCTTATATCTTTTGAGTTATATAGTTTTGCTCTAGTACTTCACTTATATCTTTTAGAGCACGGTGGTGGATTTGTTTTATAGAAACTATTGATCTCTCATGCTTCAATTGGATTATTTTGAGAGTCTTAAATAGCATGGTAATTTGCTTAAAATCCTAATATGCTAGGTATTCAAAGTTAATAAAAGTTTCTTAAGAGTGTTTTGAATACTAAGAGAAGTTTGATGCTTGATGATTGTTTTGAGATATGGAGGTAATAATATCAAAGTCGTGCTAGTTGAGTACTTGTGAAATTGAGAAATGCTTGTGTTGAAGTTTGCAAGTCCCGTAGCATGCACGTATGGTAAACATTATGCAACAAATTTGAAACATGATGTGTTATTTGATTGTCTTCCTTACGAGTGGCAGTCGGGGATGAGCGATGGTCTTTTCCTACCAATCTATCTCCCTAGGAGCATGCGCGTAGTATCGAGGTTTTTCATGACTTGTAGATTTTTGCAATAAGTATGTGAGTTCTTTATGACTAATGTTGAGTCCATGGATTATACACACTCTCACCCTTCCATCCTTGCTAGCCTCTTCGGTACCGTGCATTGCCCTTTCTCACATTGAGAGTTGGCGCAAACTTCGCCGGTGCATCCAAACCCCGTGATATGATACGCTCTTTCACACATAAACCTCCTTATATCTTCCTCAAAACAGCCACCATACCTACCTATTATGGCATTTCCATAGCCATTCCGAGATATATTTCCATGCAACTTTCCACCATTCCGTTCATCACGACACATTCATCATTGTCATATTGCTTAGCATAATCATGTAGTTGACATAGTATTTGTGGCAAGGCCACCGTTCATAATTCTTTCATACATGTCACTCTTGGTCCATTGCATATCCCGATACACCGCCGGAGGCATTCATATAGAGTCATACTTTGTTCTAGTATCGAGTTGTAATATTTGAGTTGTAAATAAATAGAAGTGTGATGATCATCATTAATAGAGCATTGTCCCAAAGAAAAAAAGAGAAGAAAGGCCAAAAAATGCCAAATAAAAAAAGAGAAAAAGAAAGGCCAAATAAAAAAAGAAAGTCCAAATAAAAAAAGAGAAAATAAAAAGGGGCAATGCTACTATCCCTTTACCACACTTGTGCTTCAAAGTAGCACCATGATCTTCATGATAGAGAGTCTCTTGTTTTGTCACTTTCATATACTAGTGGGAATTTTTCATTATAGAACTTGGCTTGTATATTCCAACAATGGGCCTCTTCAAGTGCCCTAGGTCTTCGTGAGCAAGCAAGTTGGATGCACACCCACTTAGTTTCTTTTGTTGAGATTTCATATATTTATAGCTCTAGTGCATCTATTGCATGGCAATCCCTACTCCTTGCATTAACATCAATCGGTGGGCATCTCCATAGCCCATTGATTAGCCTCGTTGATGTGAGACTTTCTCCTTTTTGTCTTCTCCACATAAGCCCCCTCATTATATTCTATTCCACCCATAGTGCTATGTCCATGGCTCGCGCTCATATATTGCGTGAAAGTTTATAGGTTTGAGATTACTAAAGTATGAAACAATTGCTTGGCTTGTCATCGGAGTTGTGCATGATGAGAGCATTCTTGTGTGACGAAAATGAAACATGACTAAACTATATGATTTGGTAGGGATGAAATTTCTTTGGCCATGTTATTTTGAGAAGACATAATTGCTTAGTTAGTATGCTTGAAGTATTATTATTTTTATGTCAATATGAACTTTTGTCTTGAATCTTTCGGATCTGAATATTCATACCACAATTAAGAAGAATTACATTAAAATTATGCCAAGTAGCACTCCGCATCAAAAATTCTGCTTTTTTATCATTTACCTACTCGAGGACGAGCAGGAATTAAGCTTGGGGATGCTTGATACGTCTCCAACGTATCTATAATTTTTTATTGCTCCATGCTATATTATCTACTATTTTGGACATTATTAGGCTTTATTATCCACTTTTATATTATTTTTGGGACTAACCTATTAACCGGAGGCCCAGTCCAGAATTGTTGTTTTTTGCCTGTTTTAGGGTTTCGAAGAAAAGGAATATCAAACGGAGTCCAAACAGAATGAAACCTTCGGGAACGTGATTTTCTCAACGAACAAGACCCAGGAAACTTGGACCCTATGTCAAGACACAAAAGAGGAGGCCACGAGGTAGGGGGCGTGCCTACCCCCCCCCCCCAGGCGGACCCTCCACCCTCGTGGGATCCCTGTTGCTCCACCGACGTACTCCTTCCTCCTGTATATACCTACGTACCCCCAAACGATCAGATACAGAGACAAAACGCTAATTCCACCTTCACAACTTTATGTATCCACGAGATCCCATCTTGGGGCATGTTCCGGAGCTCCGCCGGAGGGGGCATCAATCACGGAGGGCTTCTACATCAACACCATAGCCTCTCCGATGAAGTGTGAGTAGTTTACCTCAGACCTACGGGTCCATAGTTATTAGCTAGATGGCTTCTTCTCTCTTTTTGGATCTCAATACAATGTTCTCCCCCTCTCTTGTGGAGATCTATTCGATGTAATCTTCTTTTTGCGGTGTGTTTGTTGAGACCGATGAATTGTGGGTTTATGATCAAGTCTATCTATGAATAATATTTGAATCTTCTCTGAATTCTTTTATGTATGATTGGTTATCTTTGCAAGTCTCTTCGAATTATTAGTTTGGTTTGGCCTACTAGATTGATCTTTCTTGCAATGGGATAAGTGCTTAGCTTTGGGTTCAATCTTGCAGTGTCCTTTCCAAGTGACAGTAGGGGCAGCAAGGCACGTATTGTATTGTTGCCATCGAGGATAACAAGATGGGGTTTTCATCATATTGCATGAGTCTATCCCTCTACATCATGTCATCTTACTTAAGGCGTTACGTTGTTTTTAACTTAATACTCTAGATGCATGCTGGATAGCGATCAATGAGTGGAGTAATAGTAGTAGATGCAGGCAGGAGTCGGTCTACTTGTCTCGGACGTGATGCCTATATACATGATCATACCTAGATATTCTCATAACTATGCTCAATTCTGTCAATTGCTCAACAGTAATTTGTTCACCCACCGTAGAATACTTATGCTCTCGAGAGAAGCCACTAGTGAAACCTATGGCCCCCGGGTCTATCTTCATCATATTAATCTCCTACTACTTAGTTATTTCCTTTGCTATTTCCTTTGCCTTTATTTTACTTTGCATCTTTATCACAAAAATACCAAAAATATTATCTTGTCATATCTATCAGATCTCACTCTCGTAAGTGGACTTATAGGGATTGAGAACCCCTATTTGCATTGGTTGCGAGGATTTATTTGTTTTGTGCATGTACGAGGGACTCGCACGTAGCCTCCTACTGGATTGATACCTTGGTTCTCAAAAACTGAGGGAAATACTTACGCTACTTTGATGCATCATCCCTTCCTCTTCGGGGAAAACCAATGCACTGCTCAAGAGGTAGCATGCGGCCGCCTATTATGACCACCGGATTGGGCGCTCCATTAATATGGAGCGATGGGAGTGAGGTGGGCGTTGGTCAAAGGGTTGGCTCGCCTCTCGGTGAGCCTACAATGGAATGTTGGCATGCCTACTATCATTTCACATAGCTACTAGCACGCCCACCGATGACACTACGTAGCGACCAGCGAACACGCGCAAGCCTCTCGGTCTGCCTGCGCGGCGGATTGCTCACATGTGTCTCGTCAACTCCCGCAAGCTCGTACGGCACACAATACGCGTGGGGGCACGTATTATATCGATTTCCCTTTTTGATGATTAATTCTACCACTTTATTGCTTAACCGAAGCACAACACGTACATTGTTGGTCTAACGCACACAGTCCGAATAAAGAGTCCGTTTGCGATATTGGTTGCTAATTATGATAATTTCCTATCTATAAGAAGATTATATCGAAACTTGTCTCAAATTTGACAAAGAAATATATTGTCACAATCTATTGGTGTCCATATGACACTAAGAAAAACTTCATGAATTTCAACTCAGTTTTGGATTTACTGGATGTTAAAATCAAGATTCTCCATGTTTGAAATTTCTTGCATGGGGACTAAACATGCACCCAGGGACACGTACACATAATTTTCCAATCCATTTTTATGCACTATCACGGGTCTCATGCAGCTCAAACTTGATTTTTCACATTAAATCCCTAGGAAATCAATCAATGTATAGAAACGGATGAATGATCTCTGTTTTTTTTTCAATTTTTAACACTACACTCCTTTGGTCACATGTTCGCTGAAGAAAAAGTTTGGCATGCATCTTCGGGCCACATGCACGTGGTGGTCCTAGGACACTCACTCACATGTGACGCTCTCTATGGGCCCGCGAGGTCGTCATCCATCACTATGACCTACAGTGAGAGAGGTTAATTTTTGAAGTAGCAGAAGTATAGTCATTGTTCGGATCATTACAGGTTGTTCTGTTTTTGAGAGATTATGTTTTCAATGCATAGTTTGCTTGTTTTAGTGTTTCCATAGCTTATATTAAGCAATAAAAGTTGTGAAAATGATAAGTTACAGTAGGCATTGTGTGAAAGCTATTGTGAATCTTGTCTTTGACAGCACCAAAGTGAATGATTTGCTTTATCATACTAACCTATCTCACGAAGTTCCGTTAAGTTTTGTGTGATTGACGTTTTCAAGTTTTGGGTGAGATATCGATATGAGGAGAATAAGGAGTGGGGAGAATAAGGAGTGGCAATACCCTAAGCTTAGGGATTCCCAAGGCACCCCAAGGTAATATTCAAGGAATACACAAGCAACTAAGCTTGGGGATGCCCCGGAAGGTATCCCCTCTTTCATCTTCAACATTATCGGTAACCTCACTTGGACCTATATTTTTATTCGTCACATGATATGAGTTTTGCTTGGAGCATCATTTTATTTTATTTTGATTTGCTTGATGTCAATTAGAATAGTGGTTTGTATCTTTCACTTCAATAAAAATTTCAAGTATAGAATTTACCATGCTTATTTTGCAAGTACATATGTTGTTGTTTGAAAACAGAAAGTTCTCTTTCATTGTCTGAATTCTTCTCGAAAGTCAGAACATGATAAATTCTTGAAATTTTTACACAGTATGGTATAATAAATTTTCTACAATGTGGTAATTTTTCTGAATTTTTGGAGTTAGAGAAGTATGAATCTTCTTGCATTCTTTACAGACTGTCCTGTTTAGACAGATTGTTGTTATGTTTGCATTGTTTGTATATGTTTGCTTGTTTCTATTTGAGGATAGGAGTAATAAATATGCAGAGGCATTTAGTATGCAATGTTAAATTATAATTTTATTGATTGGCTACAGTAGAGAATGATTAGGTTTTGCATTGATTTATACTAACTTATCTCACGAGTTCTTGTTGAGTTTTGTGTGGATGAAGCTTTTAAGATTTAGGAAAAGTGTGATATAAAAGGAATTAAGGAGACACAAAAGCTCAAGCTTGGGGATGGCGAAGGCATTCCAAGATAATATTCCAAGAAGTCTCAAGCATCTAACCTTGGGGATGCCCCGGTAGGCATCCCACCTTTCTTCATCAACAATTATCGGTTAGTATCAGTTGAACCTAAACTTTTGCTTCTTCACATGATGTGTGCTATTCTTGGAATGTCATTTTACTTTGTTTTGATTGTTGTTTTAATAAAATACTTAGATCTGAGGTTTCTAAATGGGAGAGAGTCCCCACAAAGCTACCTATTTACTTAACTACTCACTTGATCTCCACTTATATCTTTTTGGAGTAGTTTGTCGAACACTCTCATGCTTCACTTATATTATTTTGAGAGTTTATTATAGTGATGACAATTTGCACAAGCTATGAAATCGGTCCTAATATGATGAATATCCAAGAGGGATATAATAAAAACTTTCATGAAAGATAATTGGATATGATAAGTTTGATTCCTTGCAATAGTTTTGCAATATGGAGATAATACTATGTGAGTCGTGTTGGTGAGTAATTGTGCTTTAGTAGGAATATTGGTGTTAAGGTTTGTGATTCCCTATGCAAGCACATAAATTGAATAGTTATGCAACGAAGTTATATCCTACTCATGGTGCATTATTCAGTGTTAGTTATGTTTAATGCGTGTTTATGACCGTTTTTTGTTTTTTGGTTGGTCGCTTCTCAATCTATTTGCTAGTCTTCATTTGTACTAAGCGGGAATGCTGCTTGTGCATCCAACTCCTAAAAACCCAAAGTTGTGTCATATTAGTCCACTGTACCTACCTATATACGGTAATTCCATGTCATTCCAAGTAAATTTGCATGTGCCAACTCTAATTTTCAAAATGAATTTCTATTTTGTGTGCCCGTACCGCTCATGAAGCGGTAGGGGGTGCCCAATATTTTCCATGCTAGGTATGTTATTCTCACGATGAGTGTTCATTCACTTGTCATTGCATGAGAGTGTGGCAGGTAATAGGGATGCGCAGTCCCAAAATGAAAAATACCATGATAATAAATTCCTTAGAAAGTGTTGGTATGGAAGGCACCCATGGATACGGCTAGCCATGGATTGTGAAAGAATGATGGAAAGGAAATAAATTTACTTTCTGATTGGGAACCGCCTATAATTTGTCTAGCATGGAAGATATTGGGAATTCTCGGGCGTTTTCGTTGACAGGAAAAGCATGCCTCTCAAAATAATTTTATCTCTCAATTTAAGCTTTGAGCTCTGGCACCTCCACAAATCTCTGCTTCCCTCTACGAATGGCCTATCTATTTATTTGTATGCAATTTTTATTTAAATTTTGAGTCTCCATCTTCTCTTATAAAACACCAACCAGGGAAAACTATTGTCATACTTGTGCATTGGATGCAGCTAATATTTGAGTGTGTTTCATCGATGGATCAATGATTGAGCATAATGGGTTGGGGATAAATTTCTTTAGCATTGATATTTTGAAAGACATGGTTGCTTGTTAGTATGCTTGAGTATTGATGTCTTCATGTCAAATTATAGACTATTGCTTTGAATCATCTAAAGTCCAAATGTCCATGCTACAAAAGAAATGAGTATATGATGAATATGATAGGTTGCATTCCACATCAAAAATTCCGTTTTCAATTGCTACTTTATCATGATGAGTTTTATGAGAACGAGTTGCTATTATGATGCTAGGAAAAGTGATTGAAATTATCATTAATCAAACTTATGCACTATGCTAGCATTCACACTTCATAAATTATTTCTGTTATCATTTACCTACTCGAGGACGAGCAGGAATTAAGCTTGGGGATGATGATACGTCTCCAACGTATCTATAATTTATAAAGTATTCATGCCATGTTTACAACAATTTTATATGGTTTTGTATGATTTGAATGGAACTAACCCGGACTGACGCTGTTTTCAGCAGAACTACCGTGGTGTTGTTTTTGTGCAGAAATAAAAGTTCTCGGAATTGGACAAAACTTTTTAACGGTTTTTTTGGAAGAAAAGAAAAATACTGGAGCAAAGAACCACCGGAGGGGGGGGCCCTACTGCCCACTAGGCACCCGGGTGCGCCACCCCCTGGCGTGCCCTGGTGGATAGTGGGCCCCCTGAGGCCCATCTTCACATGAGACCGACGCCAAAAAATCCTATAAATACATAAACCCCCAGAAATAACCCTAGATCAGAAGTTTTGCCGCCGCAAGCCTCTACAGCCATAAAAAACCAATCTAGACCCTGTTTCGGCACCCTGCCGGTGGGGGAATCATTACTGGAGGACATCTTCATCATCCCGGCAGCCACCATGATGAGGAGGGAGCAGTCCACCCTCGGGGCTGAGGGTTTGTATGAGTGGCTATGTGTGTAATCTCTCTCTCTCTCGTGTTCTTGAGTTGGCATGATCTTGATGTATCGCGAGCTTTGTTAATATAGCTGGATCATATGGTGTTTTCCCCTCTCTATCTTGTTGTGATGAATTGAGTTTTTCCTTTGAGATTTCGTTATTATTGGATTGAATACTTTTATGGATTTGAGAGCACTTGATGTATGTCTTGCTATGAATACCCATGGTGACAATGGGGTATCATATTGATTCACTTGATATATGTTTTGGCACCGCGGATTCCTGAGGTGTCATTGGGGTAATCTATGCATAGGGGTTGATGCACGTTTTCATCCTTGTTTCTCTGGTAGAAATCTTGGGGCACTCTTTGAGGTTCTTTGTGTTGGATTGAGTATTATGAATCTAAAATTTTCTGATGCATATCGTATAATCAACTCACGGATACTCGTCATGACATTGGAGTATCTAGGTGACATTACAGTTGGTTGATGTGTAGCATATGGTGTTATTTTAGTACGAACTCTTGGGCTGTTTGTGACACTTATAGGGATAGCTCGATAGATCGATCGAAAAGGATAACTTTGAGGTGGATTCGTACCCTACAAACAATTTCTTCTTATGTTCTCCACTAGATAGGAACTTTGGAGTGATTCTTCATCGCACGTTGAGGGATTGTTATATGATCCAATTATATTAGCATTGTTGAGAGATTGCACTAGCGAAAGTATAAACCCTAGGCCTTGTTTTCAAGCATTGCAATACCGTTTATGCTCACTTTTGTTACTTGTTACCTTGTTGTTTTTATTGTTACTATTACAAAAATCAATATCTACTATCATTACTACACTTGTATCACCATCTCTTCACCAAACTACTACACTTGTTACCTTGGTGTGTTGTGGACACAAGAGACTTTTTGTTATTTGGTTGCAGGGTTGTGTGAGAGAGACCATCTTCATCCTATGCCTCCCACGGATTGATAAACCTTAGGTCGTCCACTTGAGGAAAATTTGCTACTGTCCTACAAAACTCTACGCTTGGAGGCCCAACACGAGTCTACAAGAACAAGTTGTGTAGTAGACATCAACTAGCAATAATAACGTGCGCTCTGTGAGACGGGTGCCACATCAAAGTTGTGCATTGGGTATTTGAACATCAAACCACCCTTTTCATACACATATATGGTCCAAATGCAAGTGTGTTTGTGTTCTAACCCTTTCCCGTGTTTTTTTGCCAAATTTATAAACAACAGATTAGTCAGATGCAGCAACCGTCTGCGATTGGGTACGCAACACACACGGTTCCCTCAGACTACCCTGTCCCACGCCCGTGCCCCTCTCACCCATATCATCACTGTAGATTGGGCTCCACAAGGCTTCCCTCCCGCTCGAAAATATCTACTCCCTCACTATCTCAAAAATATCTACCCGCCTAGAGGGTTTTTCTGTTTGATAGAACACGATTAGTATGTGTGAACCGTGTGCAATGTCTGTTACTCCCGCTCTGCTTCAATCCGTTGATCCAAATTTTCAGTAGCCCCCGCATTTTACTCCCACCTACATCCCTCGCAATGTCAAAAATATCTCCTTGGCTGGAGGGTTTTTCTGTTTGATAGCACAAATTATTATGTAATAAACCTTGTGTGATGTTTGTTACTCCCGCCACGCTCTGCTTCAATCCCTTGATCCAAATTTTTGGTAGCCCCACCATTTTACTCGCGCCTAGTAAAATTTTCAGTACCCGCGGCATTTCCTCAAACACCACCTTGCCCCCCCCTCAACATACACACACCCCAAATCTTCCGCTCACCCCAAATCCCCCACTCCCTCTCTCTCACACACACACGCGCGTGCGTGCACGCACACACACACCACCCCTCCCTCACTTGAAACCCTAGCTAGGTCGCCGCATCCATCGTCAACCTCTGTCGGTCTGCCCGTGCAGGTTACCCACCGATCTACATACCCTCGCCGCCCAGAGTTTCTTAGATGACGCCTATGAAATGCCCCCTTTCCCACTGATACCCACCCCCTCCCCCACTCTAGAGCATCGTAGCCTAAGCCCGGCTATGCTTCCCAGGGAGCTCGAGGAGTGAATGGCCCAAAAGAAGTTTACCGCGGCCTCTTTGCCTGATGTCGGTGAGGTGTCTGCCGAGGAAGCTAACAACGATGACTGGCCACAACCTTTCAATCAGCGGGCTAGAGTATTCTGGTATGTCGCGGACACTGGCTATGACATCGAGGTCGTCGACTACGACGGCTTGATGCGGGATATATGTCACAGGTTAAATTGCCCACCCCCAACCCCTCAGGTTCGACAGCCATCGATCTCATTGATGGCTCTGCCGCTGATCTCCTGTGGCTCGTTATGAACAATTCGCCATCCTTCATCGCCATGGAGCCCCTTTTATCATTTCTGAATGACATGTTCTGCGACGCTGGCTTGGGATCCTCAGCTGCCAAGTCAGACCTCATCAATGGCGACCATGAGGAGGAGCCCATCTGTGACAAGTGAGGAAACCCATGATTTATTTTGCCATGCCTCTTCACCGGGGGAATCCCATAATTTATTTTCTTGAACCCCTTTTATAGTGAGAATATGTCCAATATTTATATGCCTTGTTTATTTCAACGGTTTTTGGTTGTTCGGTTGTTTGTAGTTAGCATATGTCCAGGTTCAATTGCTATCTTTGGTTGTTCGTAGTATGCCTTATTTATTTCAGTTATTCACAATGTGATGTTCTATATGTGCAAGTATGAACTGTGTAGTTCAATATCATCAATACCAGTTTCAACAATAGCTCTATGAATGACTATATTTGGTTGTTGTTAAGCATGCTGTATTTAACATGCCTTTCCATTTGATTTAACAATATTTAGTGTACTTAGACCTGCACAATAACAGTTTGAATGACCATGTTTGATTTGTTTTTAAATGTTAGGCATGTTGCAGTTAACACACCTTTCCACTTCTTGTTTTTCTTAACTAGATGGCTTAAACCTTCGCCATGAAGCTATCATTTGGAGACTATGTTGTCTACCATGGATATATTTGGTTCATGTTTAGCATCTTGTGCTTAACATGCCTTTAGATGTACTTACACAGGACAATATTGGGAACAACTATTTTTTAACATCGAGGTTAGTTTCATCCCATGGCTTATATATATTCACTGTTTAGCATATCGGTAGCTAGTACCATATAGGCTGGGGGCTGATAAGGGATTAATTATCAAATCGGAGATTTAACTGAATATATCTGTAACCCATTTATCAGTAGGTTGCACTACTAGGGAAAAGGCCAGCAGCAGCGCGGGTTCTAGGTATATCAGTAGCGCGGGGACCGGCGCTACTAATAAGGCGCTACAGCTAACCTGTAGCAGTAGCGCGTGCACACCCGCGCTACTGCTATACAAGTGTAGCAGCAGCGCGCTTCGTGGAAGCTCGCTACTGCTAATAGCTCTAGCGTGCTTTGCCTGAACGTGCTACTGCTACTGTGGTGCTGCTGCTAACTTTTCTCCACTCGCTACTGCTAACTGTAGTAGTTTTTTCTGCATATTTGTTTTGTATTTGAATAGGCTTTATAAAATAATCTTTAGCATATGATACACATACAAATGTAATCATAGCATATACATACAAATAGTCTCATCAAATCATGTCATCATCATAATCATCATCCAACACAAAGTGGTCTCTCGTCATCATCTCGAAAATAGCGATACAAATCTCGATTACTTGCAACTACATCGTCATCCATCTAAACAATGATATACGCGAGAAGAGCTATCACTTTGCGTGAACCTAAACTAACTACTGGTTGTCGCTCGGAAACCGGAAACTGGTACACCTGGGCCTGACATTCCGGCCACTCGTCGTATACTCCTGGCGTAGCACTTCTTCGCCATCGATGATCTATACACCTGCATCGTCACATGAGTTGATGATATGCAACATAAATAGTTGAGCAGCAGAAAGAGACAGACTTGGAAAAAATAGAAGCAACATATCATAAGCATAAATAACAAAGTTCATCGTACCCAAAATGCCCTAACTAGAGTGATCTTCGCTAGTCGAGGAGGACGGTTTAATTACATCACAAATAAAGTTTCGTCGTGCATAATTCAAAGTTTCGTCATATAGATAGTATGGACTAAACGGACACATTGTCATATATCGACAATCACTCCATGTCGTGCCATCCATCCAAGTCAGGGAGATAGTCCCCGAGCTTAGTGAAAGGCTTCAGGTCGAGACGTTGAGCGGCTACGCGTGTTCGGACGTCTTCCCGCGACATTTATCCTTCTTCGTAGAACATCCCTGTTTTTTTGACGACCTCCTTCATGATGATTTGGGCAAGTTCGCGCTGGATGTGATAGAACTCAGCTCGAAGTCGATGATCCTTGATATCTCCTAAGTTCTTTGCCCATTGCAGAATATGGGCATCGCCGGATGTAGGTGGCATGCGAAGGTTCTAGTGATCCCGTCTATACTACAGCATCTGGTGTTGGACATAGAATCCATCATTAAGAGAATCACTCAGTTGTTGTATGCAGAAGAAGTCGGTCTTATGGCCGAAGGCGGGCCTGCCGTCCTTTTTCTTCTTGTCCTTGACCTCTCCACCCCGTGCGCCGTAGTAAAACATAGCACTGTCGAGAACAGACTTGATGTGGGTGTAATCCTTTTTGTTAATGTTCTTCGACGAGTCCAAGTAAAGAACGTGGGAGTATCGGGGGTAGAGGATGATGAGGACGGCGCGCCGATGCATCTCCGTCGTATCTACTTTTCCAAACACTTTTGCCCTTGCTTTGGACTCTAACTTGCATGATTTGAATGAAACTAACCCGGACTAACGCTGTTTTCAGCAGAATTGCCATGGTATTATTTACGTGCAGAAACAAAAGTTCTCGGAATGACCTGAAACTTCACGGAACAACTTTTCGGAAATAATAAAAAATCCTTGCAAAAGATGAAGACCAGGGGGCCCACCACTTGCCCACGAGGGTGGGGGCGCGCCTACCCCCCTAGGGCACGCCCCCTACCTCGTGGGCCCCCTGGAGCTCCTCCGACCTCAACTTCAACTCTATATATTTGGTTTCAGGGAGAAAAAAATCAGAGAGAAGAATTCATCGCGTTTTACAATACGGAGCCGCCGCCAAGCCCTAAAACCTCTCGGGAGGGCTCATTTGGAGTCCGTTCGGGGCTCCGGAGAGGGGAATCCATCGCCATCGTCATCATCAACCATCCTCCATCACCAATTTCATGATGCTCACCGCCGTGCGTGAGTAATTCCATCGTAGGTTTGCTCGATGGTGATGGGTTGGATGAGATCTATCATGTAATCGAGTTAGTTTTGTTAGGGTTTGATCCCTAGTATCCACTATGTTATGAGATTGATGTTGCTATGACTTTGCTATGCTTAATGCTTGTCACTAGGGCCCGAGTGCCATGCTTGCAGATCTGAACCTATTATGTTTTCATCAATATATGAGAGTTCTTGATCCTATCTTGCAAGTCTATAGTCACCTATTATGTGTTATGATCCGTTAACCCTGAAGTGACAATAATTGGGATACTTACTGGTGATGACTATAGTTTGAGGAGTTCATGTATTCACTATGTGCTAATGCTTTGTTCTGGTACTCTATTAAAAGGAGGCCTTAATATCCCTTAGTTTCCATTAGGACCCCGCTGCCACGGGAGGGTAGGACAAAAGATGTCATGCAAGTTCTTTTCCATAAGCACGTATGACTATATTCGGAATACATGCCTACATTACATTGATGAAATGGAGCTAGTTCTGTGTCACCCTAGGTTATGAGTGTTACATGATGAACCGCATCCGGCATAATTCTCCATCACCGATCCATTGCCTACGAGCTTTCCATATACTGTTCTTCGCTTATTTACTTTCCCGTTGCTATTGCTATCATCACTACAAAATACAAAAAACATTACTTTTGGTACCATTACCACTACTATCATATTACTTTGCTACTAAACACTTTGCTGCAGATATTAAGTTTCTAGGTGTGGTTAAATTGACAACTCAGCTGCTAATACTTGAGAATATTCTTTGGCTCCCCTTGTGTCGAATCAATAAATTTGGGTTGAATACTCTACCCTCGAAAACTATTGCGATCCCCTATACTTATGGGTTATCAAGACTATTTTCTGGTGCCGTTGCCGGGGAGCATAGCTCTATTCTTTGAGTCACTTGGGATTTATATCTGCTTATCATTATGAAGAACTTGAGAGATCCAAAAACCAAGATTTATCCCTCAACTACGAAGGGAGGTAAGGAACTGCCATCTAGCTCTGCACTTGATTCACCTTCTGTTTTGAGTAAGCTTGCGACACCTAAACCTGCTTCTCCTATTCGTTATGATATGTCGCATGTTATTGATGATGCCACTTCTGCTATGCATGACACTTATGATGAAACTACTTCTATGCTTGATACTACTGTGTCACTTGGTGAATTTCTTGATGAACAACTTGCTAGGGCTAGAGAGAATGAAAATATTGAATCTGGTAATACTGATGAAATTGATGATGAAGACTTGCCTGTTATTCCTAAGGGTTATGTTTTTTATGAAGAAGCTTCTTTAGCTATTTTCGCTTGCAAAGATAGATACGAACTCAAGAGGTTATTAGCTAAATGGAAGCAGCAATCTCTGAATGCTAGGATGAAACCTGACCCTGCTTTTGCTACTTCACCTATCTTTGTTACTGATAAGGATTATGAATTCTCTGTTGATCCTGATATAATTACTTTGGTTGAATCCGATCCTTTTCATGGCTATGAATCTGAAACTGTTGTGGCACATCTTACTAAACTAAATGATATAGCCACCCTGTTCACTAATGATGAGAGAACTCACTACTTCTATATCCTTAAAATATTTCCGTTCTCATTAAAGGGTGATGCTAAGATATGGTTTAATTCTCTTGATGCTGGCTGTGTGCGTAGTCCCCAGGATATGATTTATTACTTCTCTGCTAAATATTCCCTTGCTCATAAGAAACAAGCTGCTTTAAGGGATATATACAATTTTGTGCAAATTGAAGAAGAGAGTATCCCACAAGCTTGGGGGAGGCTTCTCCAATTACTTAATCCTTTGCCTGATCATCATCTTAAGAAAAATGAAATACTTGATATCTTTTATAATGGACTAACTGATGCTTCCAGAGATTACCTGGATAGTTGTGCTGGTTCTGTTTTTAGGGAAAGAACACCGGATGAAGCTGAAATTCTATTGAATAATATGTTGGCAAATTAAAATAATTGGACACTTCCTGAACCAGTTCCTGAGCCTATTCCTAAACCAACTCCGAAGAAGAGGGGTATTCTATTTCTCAGTCCTGAAGATATGCAAGAGGCAAAGAAATCTATGAAAGAAAAAGGTATTAAAGCTGAAGATGTTAAGAATTTACCTCCTATTGAAGAAATACACGGTCTTAATTTACCGCCTGTTGAAGAAACATATGATCTTAATCCATGACCTATTGAAGAAACTCATGGTCTTGATAACCCGACACAGGTAGTAAAGGTAAATTCTCTCTATAGATATGATAAAGCTGAAATTCCGTTTACTAAGTTTGCTAGGCCATGGTTAGATGAGTTTGATAAATTTATGGCTAAGCAAGAAGACTTTAATGCTTATTTTGGTAGACAATTGAAGTACAATTCAAATATGCTTCAACACTTGGGTGATTATATGGCTAATGTTAAAGGTGAACTTAAACTTATTAGTAAACATGCTTCTATGGTTACCACTCAAGTAGAACAAGTACTTAAAGCTCAAAATGATTTGCTCAATGAACTGAATAGTAAGAAAAATGATAATGATGTTAGAGTTATGACTAGAGGTGGTAAAATGGCTCAGGAACCTTTGTATCATGAAGGCCACCCTAAGAGAATTGAGCAAGATTCTCAGAGAAATAATATAGATGCACCTAGTCCTTCTAAAAGGAAGAAAAAGAAAAATGATAGTACTTTGCATGCCTCTAGTGAACCTATTACTGAAACACCTAAGAATCCAAATGATATTTCTATTTCTGATGCTGAAACACAATCTTCTAATGAACCTGAAACTAGTGATAATGTTAATGATAATGTTCATGATGATGCTCAACCTAGTAATGATAATGATATAGAAATTGAACCCACTGTTGATCTTGATAACCCACAATCAAAGAACCAACATTATGATAAGAAAGACTTTGTTACTAGGAATCATGGTAAAGAAAGAGAACCATGGGTTCAGAAACCCATGCCTTTTCCTCACAAACCATCCAAGAAAAAGGATGATGAGGATTTTGAGCGCTTTGCTAAAATGATTAGACCTATCTTTTTGCGTATGCCATTAACTGATATGCTCAAAATGAATCATTATGCTAAGTATATGAAAGATATTGTTACTAATAAAAGAAAGATATCGGAAGCTGAAATTTCCACCATGCTTGCTAATTATACTTTTAAGGGTGGAATACCAAAGAAACTTGGAGATCCGGGAGTAACCACTATACCATGCTCCATTAAAAGAAATTATGTTAAAACTGTTTTATGTGATCTTGGAGCCGGTGTTAGTGTTATGCCTCTCTCTTTATATCATAGACTTGATTTGAATAAGTTGACACCTACTGAAATATCTTTGCAAATGGCTAATAAATCAACTGCTATACATGTCAGTATTTGTGAGGATGTGCCTGTTGTAGTTGCAAACGTTACTATTTTAACGGACTTTGTTATTCTTGACATTCCCGAAGACGATAGTATGTATATTATTCTTGAAGACCTTTTTTGAACACTGCAGGGGCTGTTATTGATTGCACTAAAGGCAATGTCACTTTTCATGTTAATGGTAATGAGCATATGGTACACTTTCCGAGGAAACAACCTCAAGTCCACGGTATCAATTCTATTGGCAAATTTTCATTGATTATTTTTGGAGGTTTTGAATTTCCTCTTCCTAGTATCAAGAAGAAATATGATAGTCTTATTATTGGGGATGTGCATATCCCCGTTGAGGTAACATAGTGTTATTCAAATTTCTCCGGTTCCATGTTATTCGGAATGAGTTCGTTAACAAGACTTGATCAAGCTTGTTAGTGGATTCCTTTTGATGAGCATGAGATGGATGAAACTAGAAGGCACAACCTTCTGTATCCCACTTTTACTTTATGTCATTATTAAATAAAATAAAAATAGTATTTTCTGCTTGTTATCTGAATTATCCGTGCAATATAAAAATACCCCAAAAATAAAAGTTCTCCAAATGCCCTGAAATTTAAATATGATTTTTTCTAGAATATTTGAAAATATTTGGCACTGAGAACACAGCAGGAGGAGCTGGCACCTGGACACGAGGGTCAGGGGCGCACCCCCTGCCTTGTGCGCCCACGGTGGCCCTCCTCCACTTATCCTTTCACCCACACACTCCTTCTTCCTCCCACAAACACGAATATCCAGTTCATACCCGAGTCCAAGCTCATTTTGCTGCCATTTTCGATCTCCTTGCTCAAAGCACCTCTCACAAAACTGCTTGGGGAGATTGTTCCTTGGTATGTGACTCCTCCATTGGTCTAATTAGTTTTTGTTCTAGTGCTTTATTCATTGCAAATTTATGCTGCCTAGGTGACCATGTTCTTGAGCTTGCATGTCAAATTTATATGGTTCCAAGTAGTTTTGATGCATGATATAGGCTCTAGGCACTTGTAGGAGTAGTTGCTACCAATTTTGTTGAGTTTGGTTTACTTTTATTTTGAAGTTACTAAAAAGTTTCAGAATTTTTCAGAGGAAGAAATATGCTTAGGAAAATGTTCCAAGGTGGTCCTTCAAGGAAGCAAGGACCCTGGCTTGCAATGAGTGATGTTGATGAAGAGCCACCAAGAGACGCTCCGGTGCATCCTTGTGAATGGCCTTCGGAAAACTTTATGGATCGAGCGGGAATTAAGGAAGAATTTAACGCATATTTGCGTAACGCTGATCTCGTGAGCTTTGAGGAAGAGAAGTGCAGCCAGTATCACTATCTCACTAGTTCCTTTGTGAGGAGGTTTGAATTTTCATCTTCACGTAATTCTCCAACTGTCCTGTTTGATCTTTATGAAAATTCTTACACTATGGACTTAGAGGATTTTGCCACTGCTTGCAAACTTCCACAATGGGGTAGTGTCAAGGAACCTCACAAATATGAATTTAGAGATTTTCTTGCTAGTATAACTGTGAGGGAATCTAGAGATATAACACAAGCTACCATAGGGAGCATTCATTTTCCTGTTATACATTATTTTTCTCTCTTCATAGGTAGATGCATTAATGGTAAAGATGAAGCATGTCATATGTGTGTTCCTGACCTCAGTATTCTTAGGAGTGTTGTGTTAGGAGACAAATCTTATAATTTGGGAGCCATTGTTGCACGTAGGTTTCATCTGAATAGACTTAATGGAGATTTCTTTGGTGGGATTTATGCAACCCACTTAGCTGATTTTCTTGGTGTAACCATACGTGAGGATGATATTGAATTGCCTCCTGACTTACCTAGATTTTAATGATATGGTTCACCACCAGTTTGTTGAGAGGAGTGAATCACCTCTCCAGTATCGACTAATTTTTGACAGACGTCGTGTTGTCCGTATTACTCTCCCTGCTCCTGCCTTCTTTGATTATCAGGCAAAAGGAAGATATGTTATTACCAGAGAGGAGGCAGATGAGTACGAGAGGAGGGAGGAGGCCGCTCGTCGCCACGCTGCAGCTCAGGAGGCGATAGCTGCTGCATCGCAGTACGACCCCAACTATTATTATGGATATCTGCCAGGCCAGCCGTGGCCATAGACCAACTTAGGCCAAAATCCTAAGCTTGGGGGAGTACATATTTCCCACCGACATTATATTCATGTTCACACACTCATTGCTAGATGTCGGTGCTCATACTTTTTCATTGTATCATCCATGCTAGTTTATTTTCCTTTTATGCTTTCTTCTTGTGTGTTTAATAAACCTTAAGAAAAATCAAAAAAAATAGTTCTAGCTTTTAATTAGTTTACTTTCCATGCTTGTAGTAGTAATTAAAAAGAAACCCAAAAAGATTTCATGTTCTTCTTTTGCTTGTTGGGAGCTTTCCTGTGTAAATAGTTTTATTTCTTTTCTTTTCTTTGGGGTCGATAGGAGAAGACCATAATTAAATTGTTGAAGCGGCTCTTATATGCATTATTGTTGATCTGACAAAAGAGCCCATATTGCCTTGTCTTCTCCTGTTTATTGAATGCTTGCAGATTCCAGCTTAGTCCAATGCACGCGCACTATTATTATTATCCACATCGTTCGGTCGTGTAAGTGAAAGGCAATTATGACAATATATGATGGACTGACTAAGATGAGAAAAGCTGGTATGAACTCGACCTCTTTTGTTTTTGTAAATATGATTAGTTCATCGTTCCTGATTCGGCCTATTATGAATAAACATGTTTGCAATGACAACTAGAGATCATAGTTTCTTGTGCCATGCTTGATTAGCTAGGAGCATATAATGGTTTACCTTGCATGCCAACATGCTATTAAAATGGTTGTGATGTGGTATGATAGGGTGGTATCCTCCTCTGAATGATTTGAGTGACTTGACTTGGCACATGTTCACGCATGTAGTTGAAACAAAATCAACATAGCCTTCACGATATTTATGTTCATGGTGGATTATATCCTACTCATGCTTGCATTCGGTGTTGACTAATTTTAATGCATGTTCATGACTGTTGTCGCTCTCTAGTTGTTCGCTTCCCAGTATTTTGCTAGCCTTGACCTGTACTAAGCGGGAATACTGCTTGTGCATCCAACTCCATAAACCCCAAAGTTATTCCATATGAGTCCACCATACCTATCTATATACGGTATCTACCTGCCGTTCCAAGTAAATTTGTATGTGCCAAACTCTAAACCTTCAAATAAATATCCTATTTTGTATGCTCGAATAGCTCATGTATCAACTAGGGCTGTCTGTATCTTCCATGTTAGGCGAGTTATTCTCAAGAGGAGTGGACTCCGCTCCTCACTCACGAGAAAGTGGCTGGTCACCAGGATGCCCAGTCCCATGCTTTATGCAAACTAAATCAAAATAATTGCAAACAAAACTCCCTCTGGGACTCTTGTTAGTTGGAGGCACTCGTTGTTTCGAGCAAGCCATGGATTGATGCTTGTTGGTGGAAGGGGGAGTATAAACTTTACCGTTTTGTTTGGGAACCGCTTATAATGTGTGTAGCATGGAAGATATTGCCATCTCTTGGTTGTTATGTTGACAATGAAAGTATACCGCTCAAAATATTATCCATCTCTATTTCAAAACCGAGCTCTGGCACCTCTACAAATCCCTGCTTCCCTCTGTGAAGGGCCTATCTATTTACTTTTATGTTGAGTCATCATCCTCTTCTTATTAAAAAGCACCAGTTGGAGAGCACCGCTGTCATTTGCATTCATTACTGTTAGTTTACATTGAGTATGACCTGACTGGATCTCTTTTACCATGAATTACAATGTCTAGTCAGTCCTTGATCTTTAAAGGTGCTCTGCATTTATGTTTTGCGGTCTCAGAAAGGGCTAGCCAGATAACATCTTGTTATATCATATTATGACCTAAGCATTATTGTGAATGAGGTTCGTCATAATCTTTGCTGAAAACTTGAATGCTGGCTTTACATATTTACAACAAGAGCAAACAGAGTTTGTAAATTTTTTTCTTTATCACTTTAAGTTTATCAACTGAATTGCTTGAGGACAAGCAAAGGTTTAAGCTTGGGGGAGTTGATACGTCTCCGTCGTATCTACTTTTCCAAACACTTTTGCCCTTGTTTTGGACTCTAACTTGCATGATTTGAATGGAACTAACCCGGACTGACGCTGTTTTCAGCAGAATTGCCATGGTGTTATTTATGTGCAGAAACAAAAGTTCTCGGAATGACCTAAAACTTCACGGAACAACTTTTCAGAAATAATAAAAAATCCTTGCAAAAGATGAAGACCAGGGGGGCCACCACCTGTCCACGAGGGTGGGGGCGCGCCTGCCCCCCTAGGGCGTGCCCCCCTACCTCATGGGCCCCCTAGAGCTCCTCCGACCTCAACTCCAACTCTATATATTTGGTTTTGGGGAGAAAAAAATCAAAGAGAAGAATTCATAGCGCTTTATGATACAGAGCCGCCGCCAAGCCCTAAAACCTCTCGGGAGGGCTGATCTGGAGTCCGTTCGGGGCTCCGGAGAGGGGAATCCGTCGCCATCGTCATCATCAACCATCCTCCATCACCAATTTCATGATGCTCACCGCTGTGTGTGAGTAATTCCATCATAGGTTTGCTGGACGGTGATGGATTGGATGAGATCTATCATGTAATCGAGTTAGTTTTGTTAGGGTTTGGTCCCTAGTATCCACTATGTTCTGAGATTGATGTCACTATGACTTTGCTATGCTTAATGCTTGTCACTAGGGCCCGAGTGCCATGATTTCAGATCTGAACCTATTATGTTTTCATCAATATATGAGAGTTCTTGATCCTATCTTGCAAGTCTATAGTCACCTATTATGTGTTATGATCCGTTAACCCCAAAGTGACAATAATCGGGATAATTACCGGTGATGACCATAGTTTGAGGAGTTCATGTATTCACTATGTGCTAATGCTTTGTTCCGGTACTCTATTAAAAGGAGGCCTTAATATCCCTTAGTTTCCATTAGGACCCCGCTGCCACGGGAGGGTAGGACAAAAGATGTCATGCAAGTTCTTTTCCATAAGCACGTATGACTATATTCAAAATACATGCCTACGTTACATTGATGAATTGGAGCTAGTTCTATGTCACCCTAGGTTATGAGTGTTACATGATGAACCGCATCCGACATAATTCTCCATCACCGATCCATTGCCTATGAGCTTTCCATATATTGTTCTTCGCTTATTTACTTTCCCGTTGCTATTGCTATCATCACTGCAAAATACAAAAAACATTACTTTTGCTATCATTACCTTTTGCTACCGTTACCACTACTATCATATTACTTTTCTACTAAACACTTTGTTGCAGATATTAAGTTTCCAGGTGTGGTTGAATTGACAACTCAGCTACTAATACTTGAGAATATTCTTTGGCTCCCCTTGTGTCGAATCAATAAATTTGGGTTGAATACTCTACCCTCGAAAACTGTTGCGATCCCCTATACTTGTGGGTTATCACGCGCCCGTTGCTGAGCAAAATAAGCACACCTCAAATTAATTAGCCTCCACCGTGCAAATGAATGATTGAAATCAAAGGAAGGATATCCGCGCGGATGACTTACATGGGATGATTAGGCACGAGAATCGCCTCCTTGTCCTTATTGGCGAGCATGAAATTGACAATGTATTCCCTCGCGTATTCACAATGCTTTGCGCAGACTCCCAAGAAGGCCTCGTGCATGAAGTACGGGCTAGAGACACAAATATAAGGTAACTGCTCAACCCCGATGAGATAGTTCATGTGCAAAGCATAAAGGCGGACAAACACAAAATCCGGCTTCTTCAAGTGTAACATGTCGAAGATGTAATCGAATCAAAGGAAGAACTTCTCCGCGGGGAATGTGTCGACGTACGATAATCCCGCGGCACGTTAACCACGTGGAGTGGGTATCCTGGATTTTTTGAGGTGATGAGGCCTTTCTCTATCCGCAGCACATCGTCATGAAGTCTCCTTAAATCGCCGAATCTGGCCTGCAGCGCTGCTTCAGGTAGGATTGGTTGACCGGGGATATGCCATTTTGCCGCACCGGGGATATCTATACGGTCTTGAACCCGAGGCTGCTGAGGCGGCTGGATCACAGAAGCAGATTTTTTGCCTTTCCTCGGCCTCTTCCTAGACTTCTTTACTACCGGAAGGTTGTCCATAATACGTTCAGACTCCGGAGGCGGAAATTCAGGCATCGACTCATGAGGCTCAAACCCTAAGTAGGCGCCAGTATTGACACGCTGTTGAGTGTCATCGTCATCCCCATCCTCATCTATGGCGACGTCACCAGTGACTAATGGAGTAGGGGAGGTGTTGATGTTCATACCTAATTGTGTGCTCGTGGGTGTGCTCCCGGCCGCTTCTAGACGAAGCAGACTCTTTGGCCACAACAGGACCCACCCATTGCAACAATCACCAAGCCATCGTGTGGTCTCGTCGTCATCCCCCATTAGTACCGGAGGAGCCAAATTCTCGTGGCCCGATTTGACACTGGCCACGAAAACCTTGAAGACTTCCGGGGGATCGGCCGGCTATGGAACAATGGTTCCTTCAGCTCCATTATCGTCGCCTTCCCCATGTCCACCTTCTGGTCGCTGATGGTGTACAATATGGTGCATGGAGTTTCGTTGGCTTGCAAAGAAAAGTCTGTGACGTGAGACATCCGAAAGGCAACGAAAATGGGAGACTATATATTTATTGAAGGGGGCCGGTGTGACAGATACCGTGAGGGCGTCGAGCTCAGCCAAAGATGAAGCACCGCCGTGCACGTCCGATGCCGGAGCCAGTGCCGGAGCAGGTGCGGAAGCCGGTGCGGGAGAGGTGCAGGAGCCGGTGCGGGACTAGGTGCAATAGCCGGTGCGGGAGCAGGTGCAGGAGCAGGTGCTGGAGCAGGTGCGGGAGCAGGTGCAGGAGCCGGTGCGGGAGCAGGTGCAGGTGCTGGTGCAACGCTAGTCGAGCTGCTCTTGAGGAAGTTAGTAAGGGGAAAGTCCGCTGCATTTTTTCTGGATTTTGCCTACTCCAATTGAAAACGAAAGGAACCAAGGTAGTAGACATATCTACAAGCACCTGTTTTGAGGTAGCTACCGATGTTGGGACTTTCTGAGATGATTTCTTTTCAACCGCAATCTCAACCTTCTTGTCGATGTTTTCTTCAGTTAACCTCCGTCTTTCCTTTCTCTCCTCTATGGTCTCATGGTAGTACTTCTTCCACGTGGCGCCGTCTTCGACACCGTGCACACGTCCATACGACGGTCGAGTCTCCACCGGGAGTCCTTTCAATATGTTCAACGCCCGGTTGAATGGAGTGTCCCACTTGGGCCTCGCCAACGCCTCAGACGGTGAGTCGCTTTCGGCCGCAATCCTGTGCTGCTCTCTCTGCAAAAAGGCATAAGGATTGTTTACAAATATGACTAACGTGCAGTCGAATTGATCAGAAACTAAAATTACCAGCAGTCTAATGAACTCCGTCATGACCGCGTTCTTCTCGAAAACCTTCTTCACTGGATCCCAACGGTTCCGGGCCCTGAGGACGTCATGCTCCTGCGGGACGGTGAACTCCGCCAAGGGGTCTGGGATGCCCAAACTCGTGGCTTCCGCGTCCTCCTTGGCCCATATGGACCTCTTCCCACCGTAACCACGACTTCCGAGGTGGTGGCACCAAATATTCTTCTGTTGAAGCCCCTTCATGTACTCTGACTTTTTTTGGCATCTTCGGCCTCGCAAGCCGCCTTGAATATTTCAAAGTGCTCTGTCATGATTGTCGGATTGTCCTGTACAATCTCGGAGTAGGGTTCCTTTTCGTTGAAGATCCGATATTTCACCCTTGCTTTTCAGGCGGCCAACGCGTCGCTAAACTTGCTCATGGCGTGTTTGTTTATCTTCTTCATTATCGAGTCCTTATCTGGATCTTTACAATCCTTTTAATTCCGGCCTGGGAACAAGAATATCTGGTGCAACTTCTTTAGGAGGGCGGGCCTCATATTATCTAACTTCTTTAGTTTCTCATCGTTGATGGTGGCGGTTGTCCATATGATGCAGCCAATTTGATTGTCGTAGCACGCGCACGCTTCCTCGGGCGCGTTTGGCTCAAAATTGCCGTCGTCCACCTCCGTGACCACCAGTCTAGTAGTCCTGAGATTGTTAGGAAGCCGTCGCCTCTTTGCTTTCGGTTCTATACCGGCTCTGCTCCCCGAGGCAGCGCCTTTCTCAGTCTCAGCGCCAGTCTCGATGCCGGTCTGAGTCTCAGCGCCGGTCTGCGTGTCGGTCTCAGTCCCCGATGAGACCGGTGGGCCCGGCAATAACATCGGTTGATCGTCGGCAAGGCTCAAAAATTCGTCTGCCGCCAGGGAGACGTTGTCGCAATAACCAGAACCATGTCCTTCATCGTTGCTAGCCATGTTTCCTACGATTAAATCTAGTAAATTAATTCTAGACCTAATAAAATGAATAATGACATAAAAGGCCTATGTTTTGCAGGAACGTTGACTCCTTCCTGGTGTGGCAAATCCCAGGCACTCGATATGTCCTAGTTTGTAGCACAAGTCATGCTGAAATTCATGAAAAAATTCAGCATGACCTTTGCTAAAAAGTGGACAAATCGAGAACCTGAAATTTTCTGAAACGGAAATGAATCAACATTCTGGCAAAACATAGGCCACTCAGCTTCATTCCCTGGAAACAACAAAAGGCCACTTGGGCACAATGGAAACATGGGCAAACACAATTGAGGAATTTGCATATATCCTGACCACTTCAAATTTGCATGTCCTAGCGTTTGACACTTCAAGAAAATCTACACAAATCTCATGCTCTCTCAAACTCAATTCAAAAACCAAATATAGATTATATTTAGTTAACTGTTGAACTAAACTTTACTCTAAACTAAACCCTACTGCCCTAATTAACATCTAGTTAAACAAACTCAATTCAAAAACTAAACCCTAATGAACTAATTAACATCTACATTATCTACTACTTAACATCTATTATTACCCTAACTAAAAAACATCTACTATTAACCATACTGCCCTAGTTAACTAGTACCATCACTGCTACTAATTAACATCTACTACTACTAAAAATCATTATGTATGAACCATAGTACTAATTAACATCTACTACTACTGCTAATTAACATGGCAGAGGAAGAAAAAGCAAAGAGAGTAGAGGGGTGGGGGAGGGGTGGGGGCTTATAGAGAGGGGAGAGACGGTGGCGGGGAGGTGCTCGGCGGTGGAGGTAGGGGCGGCAAGGGCGGGCTCGGGATTGGGAGGCGGCGGTCCTGGGCGGGCTCGGGGGCGGTGAGGTCGAGGGCGGCGGCGGTGAGGTCGAGGGTGGCGACGGTGAGGTTAAGGGCGGCGGCGGTGAGGCTGGGCGGCCTCGGGCGGCGGCGGTGAGGATGAGCGTCGCGTCGACACCGGCAGGAGACAGCGGCGAATTGGGGGCAACGGCGAAGTGGGGGAGACGGCGGCGAAGTGGCGTTGTGATGGATTTGGGGGAGAAGTGGTGGCCAGGGGGAAACTGTTTTTGCGTCAAGTCAAAAATAACGGTAGCGCGTTAGGGAAAACGCGCTATAGCTAAGTTGTTTTAGCAAATGCGCTACTGCTATTCCTTCATCCTTTTTCCCTTTTTCGTTTATTTTTCTTTACATTTTATATTTTTCCTCTCTCCTTTTTCTATTTCTTTCATTTTCATTTACTTTTCTATTTGTTTTTTATTTTATTTTCTTTTAGTTAGTAGTAGTGCTTTACACATAAACGCGCTGCTATAAGAATATTAGCGGTAGCGCTGTTCTCCAAAGATCGCTACTACTATATGTAGCCCATCGGCTTAGTGGTTGGAATTTTAGTAGTAGCGAGTTTTCCCCGACACGCGCTACTGATATATATGCATCTGCGGCGCGCTTATTTCGCACTCGCTACTGCTATCTAGCAGTAGCGGGCGTTTTTAACAAGCGCTACTGCTAAAGTTCCGTGTATAACGTTTTCCCTAGTAGTGTTATCTAGGGCCATATCTAACATATTTGAGGATACATAGCAACATGCATTGTACCGAATGACTAAATATGCAATCCTGGGCCACATAGCAACAAGGAAGGGATGTTTGGTTCTAGGCCCAGGAGTGCCACACTTTGCCATACATTGTTGCCAAACTTGCCAAATGTTAGTTCTTCAAAACGAGGGCCACTAGTTGGCACGCCTAAGAGAATCTTGCCACACTTTTTGACTGTATGTGATGTGGGACCATAGTGTCACTTGCCTAAGATGTGGCTTGAACCAAACACACACCTAAGTTGGTCAAACTTGCCTAACCTTAGGTGTGGCAACCTTTAGCAAACCTAGTCTCAAACCAAGAGTGTTACCTTAATATTCTGATGATGTCTAGATATACATAGAAGAAGAACAACAACACAATAGCAGTTAATCGGCTGATATTTGTAAAAATGTAATAAACTCCCTAAAACCTAAAAATGTAATGATCTTCTGGCCCTCCCACAAATCTTGTAGTGCCTCTTTTGTTCCAAAAAAGTTCGTCAAAAAGTTTTCTTGCATTTGGAGAACTTTTATTTCTGCACAAAAAACAACACCATGGTAGTTCTGCTGAAAACAACGTCAGTCCGGGTTAGTTCCATGCAAATCATACCAAAACCATATAAAATTATTGTAAACATGGCATGAATACTTCATAAATTATAGATACGTTGGAGACATATCAGTGACCATGCACACAGTTGCCATTTGTGAAGCGTGTGTGTTGTCAGACAATACCATAAACTGTGCAAGCAAACTAAATGTTTGTGATAGTCGCCTTATCATACACGGTTTACAATCATGAACTGTTTTGGGTGTCCTAGGCATTGTAAACGTTGCACCACATAATAGTGTGTGCGATAGTTATCCTGTATGACGCTGGTACAGCGGTCCGACGTTTCATAATCCTATCCAACACTCGTACGATGATTAGGCAATCTTCTTAATTACAGATTGCATACGGTTTAGGAGAAATGAATGTGTGTGGTAGTCTCCTTATCACATATGATTGGTAATCATGAACTGTTTGTAATGGGGTGCATATCGTAAAAATTGCACCACAGAATAGCATGTGCAATGGTAATGCCAGCACACATGATTAGCAAGGATGGAGCGTTTGGGATATTCTACATATCACAAATAGTTGTGTGGCGACCCGTGTTTGGGATAGATATGGGCATCACATATGCTTTGTTCTAGAAAACATATGCATTCCTACTTCCTATCCCCGACGGTTTCTAGGTCGTGTGGGAAGGACCCCCCTATCGCCCACACCAGCAAGGCGACGGTTTAAAATGTCGTCACAGAAAGGGGTTAAAAACCGTTTGTATAGCAGCTCATTGTACCAGTGAAATTGCATTAACATGGAGGAAGATGTCGGTGCCACCTACTAGAAACCTCGTCGCCGCCAATGCCAACTGCACAAGTTGCATCATGAAATAGTGGATATGAAAGGATGTTGTGTCGAGCCCTTTTTCTCCACACTTTCGAACAATGGACCCAAGTACGAAGGTTAATATGTAAACAATAAACGGGTAGCATTTTAGGCCTTGTACATAGTCAACGCCTAGTCAACTGATAGAAATGGTAAATCTACACATGATACAAACTTTTAGTAGTATATTGAGTACAAGGAAGTTTTGAGTGGCATTTAGGCATACAAGAAAATTCTCAATGGTACAAATTGAATTTCTTGTCTAGATTGGCATTAGTTAACACACAAACAATTGACCCATGGTTGTTGTAACAAGAACTACACAAGTGCATATAGGGTCAAGTGACGATTTGTGTGTGAATTGATGGTTGTTAATATGTGAACCAGGTTGTTGCTTTACACAAGGTTATGTTGATACGTACCATTAAAGTTCGAGTCGTGAATTGACTCATCAAATCATCACCCTAAGTTGATGGATAAGTTTACGTGATATTGGATCCCACAAGATTAAAGCTTAGAGAATAGGATGACCAATGTTGTTCATGATACTGAATAAATACTAGAACTAATGTGGAGTTGAACTAATGTTTATACTGTGAGAAGGCTAATCACTTGAATTTGGATCTGTGAGTAACATACTAATGGTTTATATATGATATTATATTAGTAAGTTGACAAGATTTGAGATCATGTATGAGTTCTTTTTTAAATATATGGTTTCACAACACATCTTGAGGCGTATAAAACTATGGCTATGATATGGTGGTGATTTTTTTCCTACAGAGAAGTTGCGTTTAATTTGACTACATTTATGTGTGTTTGTGTGGGTCTTTCCTAGAGTAACACGTTCATATAAGAAATGTACATGTTGATTATTTTTCGTCACCTGGCTGTGTTTATGTCAATGAATTGATTTAAAAGGATTAATGAATGGATGGTATGCCAATTGTGACATGTGTATACATAGTTATGTAGATCCGTTAACTGAAATCTACTTAGGTACAAGTTGTAAAGATCTATTAGCTAAGATCAGGTAGGCATAATTACAAAGATCCATATGTTATGGATCATTGTTGAAAAGGGTCAAGTACTGAAAGATCATGGGTGTCACCTAGAGGGGGTGAATAGGCACTTTTAAATAATTACAAATTAGGCTTGGACAAATGCGGAATAAAACTAGCGTTTAATTTGTCACGCACAAAACCTAAATCAACTAGGCTCACCTATATGCACCAACAACTTATGCTAAGCAAGATAGACAACTAAGTGCTAGCAAGATATATAACATGAAACACTATGTCTATCACAAAGTAAAGTGCATAAGTAAAGGGCTCGGGTAAGACATAACTGAGGCACGCGGAGACGACGATGTATCCTGAAGTTCACACCCTTGCGGATGCTAATCTTCGTTTGGAGCGGTGTGGAGGCACAATGCCCCCCCCCCCCCCCAAATGCCACTAGGGCCACCGTAATCTCCTCGCGCCCTCATACAATGCAAGATATCGTGATTCCACTAAGGGACCCTTGAGGACGGTCACCGAACCCGCACAAATTGGAAACCCTTGGGGACGGTCACCGAACCCATACAAATTTCTCGGGGGAATCTCCACGACTTGATTGGAGACCCCGACGCTTGCCCAAAGCTTTACAACACAATGATTGAGCTATGTGACACCACCAATCGTCTAGGGTGCCCAAGCACCCAAGAGGAATAAGTTCTAGGGTACCAAGCACCCAAGAGTAATAAGCTACTCAAACTTCACTTTCATGTATCACCGTGGAGAACTCAAACCTATGCACCAAATGCAATGGCAAGGACACATGGAGTGTCCATGTCCGTCTCTCCCAAACCCCAACACAATAACTAATGCTATGGAGGAAAATGAGAGGAAGAACACAAGAGGAGAACACAAAGAACTCCAAGATCTAGATCCAAAGGGTTCCCCTCACTTAGAGGAGAAAATGATTGGTGCAGGAATATATCTAGATCTCCTATCTCTTTTCCCTCGAGAAGGAGAAAGAATCATTGGAGGGACTGAGAGATACCAAGCTCAAGGAGGTCCATAATGGAGGAGAAACACGAACTCAAAGGGATTAGAACCATTGGGGAAGAAGACCCTCTTTTATACATGAGGACAAATCCAAGTGTTATGCATCGGCCCGTAGTAAAGCGGTACTACCGCTCCTAGGAGTGGTACTACCGCTTAAAGCGGCAGTTCCAGTAGTAGCGAAGTGAGCACGTGAAGTGCTGGAGCTGTAATGTTGTTGGAGCGGTACTACCATCCATCCATCAACGGTACTACCGCTTAGGATCACCTGGTACAGAGAGGCTCCAGAGCGAAAGTACCACACTAAGCAGTACTAATGTCCTAGCACCGCCCTAGTACCATAAAAGCTACAAAGGGCAACAGAACCCCCACAGTAAGGGTAGAGGCAACATCAGTAGAACGCGAAAGTACCGCGCAAGTGGTACTACCATTGTACTTCCATGCTACTGTCGTTTATTATGGGTAGGACAACAGAAGGCCAATCCCAAGCAGTAGTTGGTGCAGTAGCTCACAGCGGAAGTACCACCGAAGCGGTAATACCGTGGATCCAAGCGGTACTACCGCTTGGGTACTGTAAAAGTGCCCAAGCAAAACAGATGGATGCAGGAAAGACCAAACTGCCATACCTTCTGCAAATGAACTCTGATTTCGATAAACTCAAGCTTGATAGAAAGCTAAAGATAAGAGTTGTCGAATCATGATATGTCGATGATATAGAGGTGTGAAACCTCCAAAAGTGAAGAACCGGCAAAAACTCTAACATCAAAAACATCATAGGTGATGCATATGAAATCCATTTTTGATGAAGTTGAGCTTGTCATGAAGATGACCACAAGCTCCAAAACTCACATAAAGAAAAGACAAACAAGAACCAAGAAAGATGATGCCAAGGATGTAATGATTTGAGCTCTCTATGGATGATGAGATCAAGCTAATCACTTGAGAGCCCCCCTTGATAGTACGACAATCCATCCTATAACCCGGCCTCCCAACTAACACCATGAGACCAGTAAAATAGAAAACCTATCAAGGACAAACCTTTGCCTTGTGCATAATCCACTTGAGCTAGATGATGATGATCTTGACCTTCTCAAGTTGGACCACATTTCTTGATTGCCCATGCTTTATGAAGACAAGTAGATTGCTCCCCATACTCCAATATGGATGAGCCACTTTTCATCACATCTTCACAAGTCCATTGTCACCATAATGGATGGCAAGCTTCAAGCATGATATCGTTGTGATGCTCCACTTGAACTTGCACACCGCGATCTTGATGACGATCACCACTTGATGTTATCCTTCATGTGTTGTATGATATCTTCCTTTGATTCACGTCCATGAAAACATACCTAACCCCACAGAGAACTCTCACATAGACTATGGGTTAGTACACAAAGTGTAATGGATGCCTACCATACCATGAGATCACTGGATCCCACTTGGTACATATATTCTATGCTTTGAGTGTTGATCAACTTGAATCCCTCTTTGTACTTAGTCTTGATCAACCTTCTATCTTTCCAACTCTCTTCATTGAGTTGATGTCTTGAAGGTTAACATGAATTTTTCACACAATCTTCTTCTTCACGACATGCTTGCAATAGGCTCAACTCTCACATGACCAATCTTTGAATAACTCCTTGAATAGTACCTTGGTCAACACATAATCTTCTTCTAGTAACCTTGAAGCCATCAAATGGTCTTCAAGCAATGACTATGGACAAACCCTTCAAATATAACTCAAGGCAACCATTAGTCCATAGGGATTGGCATCAATTACCCAAACCAAACATGGGGACACCATGCTCTTCCAACTACCAAATATACTTCTATTCAAATTTCTAGTGTTTATATATTTGTAACTTAACCTAAAATCATGGTCATTTTGATTTATCAAAAAATGCTTAGGGCATGATTAGGTAACATTAGCTAGACAAAATTAGCTTCTAATCATGTTAGATACATACTTAAATAGGTCCATTTCTTGAATGTTTAACATTAACATGAGGCTTATTAGTGTTCTAATTGAGATTAGAGAGCTCTGGCACCATTGTTAGGCATAATCCTTAGCATTAACATTAGTAAAGCCCTAGTCTCGCAATGTAGAACGCCTACATAAGGGTGGAAGCATGAGTAATGGTGATGGTTGTGGCCACCGAAGGCAAACCCGGCTACCCATGCATGCTTGTCGTATGCATAGTGGACAAGTCAAAGTGGGGGTAGTAGAGCACTATAGTTCTGCAACATTGCCGACATTAACCTGGCAAGCAGTGGATATGGACTTTCGGGTCCCTCGATACGACTTAAGGATCAGTAGTTAGGGTGGGTCCTGTCTTACTGTGTGAGATTGCCACCTCGTACGGACGGTGTACTCTACCTTATATATTAGGTGCTAGGAACCAGGACTACAACCAAAAAGTTGGTTTTGGTACCCCCATCCCTAATTAAGGCAAATACATTGTATCAAGCTCCTCCTTTCTATCAGTTTGTTAAGACTATAGATCAAAATTTCAACAATGTATGTTATGAATTGTTGTTGAAAATGATCCACTAGATTAATGGCTATATATTTTCTATAAATTTTTGGCACATCTTCATTTTTTGGAGTAACTCATCATGTACATTATATTACACAATACAAGTATTGTAGTGCGCACTCCAAATAATGCAATAGCCAACTTTTACCAAGTGGCATGCTAGATGATAGTAATTTCCACTATCACCATTGTTATTATTAAGAGAACAACATATATTGGGCCTTGATTGAGTCAGTTTTATCTTCTTTATTTGCTTCTTCCTGTTGGTTGGTAGAGACCACTGCAATGAGTTACGACTCATGGTAGGGTTGGGGATATCTTCTTAGGCGTTGGTTGAGGAGGTTCATTCAAGCCTAATGGCACCAAACTACTCAATCTTTTCCGTATGACTACAATGATCTACTGGATGTGATTCATTCGAATAGAAATTGAACAATCTGACAGTTGAGACATGTTTCGTACAATTATAAAGTTTTGTTGGTTTTGAACTATCGATAAACAGAGAGCCAATGATCAACAGTCATATGCTTTTCATTTTTGGGAAATTTCTAGCTTATTATCTATTTTTATATCATATTGTGCTCTTTGCTAGTGCATCTATGTTTTTTGGTTAACTTGTCATGTACTTTAAATGTATAATAGAAGTATTTCAGTACTTTTCATTATGTGCAAGGGCACAACTTTTGGCAAGTGAAATGCATGATGCCGGTAAGTTTTATTTTATCAAGTGTGATTCATTTCAATAGAGATAAGGGAACTACATATTTATTTAGGGTCTCGCACAATTTTATCTTCTTCCTTTGCCCCTTATTTTTGGATGGAGATATCACTGTGAAGAGTGGGGACTCCGGGTGGTTGGAGGAATGCCCCGTACAAGAGGCGAACTAGGTGGTGTGTTCGTGCATGGCAAGGCAAGGTGGTAACATTCGCCGACATGGGGAGCCTATGCCAAGAGGCATGTTATAGAGCAAGAGAATACTAATGACAACAACAGAGCAAGTCGACTGGATTAAGAGATGTGCGGTGATGGCGAAAGTCCTTTTCTGCTCCTGAACTTAGATGAGATCGGGATGAAAAGTAAAATCGAAAAAATTAAAAATTCTCTGATTCTTTTGGCAAACTCTGACAATTATTATGTATGCTTGACAAATTTCATCACGAAATGACGTTCGTGGAAGTCATGGCTAAAACAAAAATCAGGACTCCAAAATGCTTCCAAAAATTGTTGCTCGTGCTAAGGACGGGTTAGGTTAGCTCAGATTGTGGAATATCCTGAGCGCAACACAGGGAGATATCCCGAAAGTGTTGGTTGGCACATCGATTTTTTTAAGACTTCCACGAATGTCCTTTCATGATAATTTTTTGCATGCACACAAAATATTTGTCAAAAATTACCACTGAAAAAATCAGATTTTTTTATTGCATTTTTATTTTACTGTTCATCAGAGACATTGGAGCTTGGGAGATACTTGACATCCTAGTGATGGCAGATATCCTCATGCCTCGTCGGAAAGGCAAGAGGATAACAGGGGCGCCACCTTGTTGTGGTCTGCATGGTGATGACAGAAAAGAAGAAAGAGGCGACAACCCACATGATAAGGATGCACAATATAGGAGCGGTTACGGTTGAAAAAGATAACAAGGTGAGAATGAAAATAAACCATTGGACATGTAAATCAATCGGTAAAATGAATACCTACTGATTTCGTCAAACTATTGCCTTGTCTTAAATTTCATCAAAGACTAGCGATGTGTTTGTGCAGTGCAACGGATCCAAAGTAGAACAATACTTGTTCATAAATTTGAGAGAAAACACTCTAGTTTTGACATACATATATCACTAAAACTATATTATGTTTCACTCAAAATATATTCCTCGAACTGTTTTGATGAGGTGAGGAAGGAATGTGGTTGGTTTCAAGATAATAAAGGGTTTTCTGTAAATCGGAGCAGATAAGTGGGTTATTGTTGCAAAAAGGTCACAACTTACCTCACAGTCGTTAGATGCAGAACTAATGGTCAGAAACAACAGATGGCAAACACACCATCATCATCAACTAAGTTTTTTATAAGAGTATCAGCATGTTCGTTTAACACTTGGGCAGGGGGAATGGAAGTTTGCACAAGGGTGCTTATGAAGGGATTAGACATGGGAAGTAGATTTTTACTCTCATTTCCTTGTTTGATATATGATGGGAATTAGCGTTGGATAAACTCTACTCACAAATTAACATGGTAACCCCTGAATTTCTTTTATGGAAATTGATTTTCTCAACTCCCGTTTCCTTTCTCACTTAAACTCTCATTCCCTCTAATCAAACAGTGAATTTTTAATATTCTCATCCCTCAACTCCCATTCCTCATCTCTAATTTTTCCCGAACCAAACACGTTATAGAGAAATGTTCTCGAGTATGAATAAACGACTCCAGAATGGTTCAGAAAGCCACATGGGCGGATAAGGATTAAGAAACCGCATGATCGAACTTGGATACTCCAGCTAGGCACATCACGTATCTTTTCTGACGTGGGAGCACCTGGGCGCAGAAGGCAGACTGGTGGTGCCCCACCCGGCCAGGTGTTGCCATGGTCTGGGGCCTCACAGTGATTCCGACGACAAGAGCGACCCTGTGCATTATGGATGACATGATCGATGATCCAGCTTGGACAAGTTCCGTATAGATAGCTGTGTACGCTATGAATGTCTACAAATTGTTCAGCCAGGCAATGATCTGGGATGCTCCTGCATGCAATGATCAATCATTTCACCGATTCTTCGCGACAGTTTCTGCTCCACATACTTGGTTTTATACAACATCATAGGTCTAAGCACCTGCATGCTCGATCAGGTGATCCATCTCGGTGCCTCGAAAGCTAACACCACCACAGTTCTCCGACGTTGAGGCGAAAGGAGCTTTCTTGTGCAGGTTAACGTTGATTGAGCAAACCGCACGCATGCAAACACAAAACGACTTGGCGAAATTCCAAAGTTTGTACTGTGGTATGCTTGCCGGCTTGTCGCATGTCCACATGAACATGTCCGCCCAGTACTGCCTTGTTGATCGTACGCCACTTCTCTTAGGGCAATGTACAACTGGTTTTTTTTTTCTTGCAGTGAGAAAATAGAACGATTTCGTACTATATGTTAAAGAAATGTTTTCAAACTAGTAGATATATCCTCTTTTCTTCTATCTTGGCATCGCCGGGCTGTCTAGGCTATCCGATACCTTTCGATAGCGCCTGAGACAATCCACGACTTGTTGGTGAAAATCCTGGGGAGGCCTTGACTATCCGTCGCCCCTTTACCTAGTGGCAGCACACCGGTACCACGGGGTCGCGTGTATATCTTCGAAATTAGATCCCATTCCGTAGGTTTTGATGAATATTTTTTTGACGTCACTTGTACTCCCGCACACCATATACTTGTATTTCACACAATAGTATAGTTGTACTTCCCATTGTGCATTGTATAGTACTCATGATTCCCAGTACACACACTACCTTAGGCACAACACATGCAAGCACCTAGGCAGTACACACTGCACACACGCTACAGTACATCATGCACACACTGGAGCATTAAACAAGAAAATAAAGCAGCGGCACACGTGGAGTTTTAGCATTAGTGGACATTTTTTGTATTCACAACATTTTCAAACTTTGCAATTTTTTTAATTCGCCAATATTTTTTAATTTTGTGAACATTTTCAAATTCCTGCACATTTTTTTCCTGTTTTGGTGTCACATGGCGAGCTCGATATTATTTTATAAATTAAAGAATATGTATATTGCAAAAAAACTTGTTACGGATTTAAAATCTGTTAAAAAAACTCGAAAAAAATGATGAATTCAAAAATATTAACGGATTAATTTTTTGGATCATTTTAAACTTCTATCTTTAATTTAGAAAAAAATATGTATTCCAATAAATTTTTAAAAATGTTCTTGTATTCCAAAAAAATGTTTACAGATTAGAAATATTTATGGATGTTTTGAATAAAATGGTGAGAGAATTGGGAATGTTAGAAAGGAAAAGAAAAACATAAAGATGAAGAGGATAAGAAAATAAAATGACAAAAAAACATAATCACAAATAAAACACAGTTTCCCACGCATAAGTTCAGAAAAAGCGATGTAAATGGGCTGGCCCTGCTCTCAAACACGTGGTGCAGTTCGGCGCTGTCAGTTAAGAAATGCCAGTCGTGCGACACCTTGGCATATGCTAGCATGCTACAATAAGGAGCGTATATAATGCGCATGGATTGTAAGAATTGCTAACATATTTGAAAATGTTTAGAAACTCAAAAAATGTTCATAAATTTTTAAAATGTTTCAAGTTTTTAAAACAAATCATGAATTTAAGAAGATTCAAGAGTTTAAAACATGTACTTGGTTTAAAAAGGTTCCCACTGTTGGGATTTGTTTTTGTTTGGCTAATAGTCGAAGGGAAGAATCTACTCCATTGATTGCTTTATTGTACTGGTTTTATTCGCTTCTTGCATTTTACGAAAAACTGTTCAAGAATATGAAATAATGTTTCATATTCAAAAACATTTTTGTTATTAACCTATTCTTACAAATGAAAAAAATTGTATTCTAAAAATGTTCCCGAAGTTAAAAGATTGCCAAAAAAATTAATTTTAAAAATAAAAGGATTATCAAATGTCTTAAATTTAAAATGTTTGAAAAGTTTAAAAAATTCAAATTTGTAAATTTAAGAATCCAATATTAGGGAAATTCCCATGAATTTTAAGCTTTTAAAATATTGAAAATGTAATTGGTTTAGAAAATATTCCATATTTTAAAATATGTTTATTTTTTGAAAAAAAATGTAAATATAAATATGTTCTCAAATTCATGAACTTTTCTCAAATTGTGATTTGTTTTTCAACTCCGAGAGACTTTTATCGAAAGAATCAAGAATTTTTTTCAAGGCCGTGAACTTTTCCAGTTCTGCTAATTTTTCTTAGTGATATTTTTCAAATGCGTGAACTCTTCAATTTTCTAAAAAAATAGTTAAGTTTTTCACAATCCACTATTTATTTTAAAATTCTTATTTTCTTTTGTTGGATGCACGAAAAATTATTAAAATTCATCAACATTTTTTAAAAATTATTAGGTTTTGTCAATTCTGTAAACTTTTAAAAATTCGTGAATTTACAAAATCAGCAAAAAAATCAAATTCAAGAATTTTTTAATTCAGAGATATTTTTTGAATTCACAATTTTTCCCACAGCATGTGCTCGCAAGAGAAAAAGATGCTGGAATCAGCCCTTCCTATAGGTGGATCGAACAATATGTCCTTTTTTCACGGAAAACAATATGTTGGCGACGTCAAGTGAGCTATATGGGCCATGGGCCACTAGTGGGAGCTCCCGAGCTAGTAGTTTCTGAACCCCGAACCGATTTCACTATTGGATTCCTCGCATAAAGATCTTCGAAATTACGTCACATGATTTATCGACAAACTTTTTTTCACAAATAAACCAAACCAGAAGCATGATATTTTTTTCACTGTTTTCCATTTTCATTTTTGAAAGGCACAACTATGCCTCTCGCGGAAGAAAAAAATTAACGTGTTTTTTACCTTCTTCGAGACGAACACACCAGAAGTAAATCGGCACCTCTCACAACATGAAAAGCATTTTTTGCGCCAAAAAAATTGAATCTTCAACGAAACTCTTTTTTTTTCATTTTTGGAGAGGCACACACCAGAATTCAATCCTTGCCTCTCGCAAAAAATGAGACACATTTTTTCACGAAATCAAATCTATGTTTCTTGAAGAAGAAGGAAATAATATTGATACAAAAAATGTCCACTATATATTGATGGAAGAAAAAGGAGAAAAAGAGAGAAAAGAAAGAGAAAATAATAAAGTAAACAAATGATAAACCAGAAAACCATGAAAGAACAGGAAAGGAAAACAAAAAAATTAAAGAATGAACGAAAGAAATGAAGCAGCAACGTGCAACACTACCTGAACAAGACCGACCCACGTGCGGGCGCTCAGGAAGTTTCCTCAACCATTTGCCGCTCGCAGGCGGCGAATACGAACTGCCGCTTACTGCGCCAACAAGGACCTCTCGCCGCCACGCGCCCCTGTGGAACCCGCTAGCTGGCGAGGCCCAGAAAAGAAAATGAAAGTAAAAGATTTTGTTTTGAGGGAGAAGTAAAAGATGGGTGACCCTATATATCTCGTTGAGCGAGAGGGTAGGAACCCTCGCTGAAGGGAAGACTTGGATGGGCCACAACCTACTTTTTTTGTTTTTTAATGTTTCTAGTTTTTGTTTTATCTCTATTTCTAATTTTGTTTATACTTTAAGAAATTATAAATCTATATATTTATATTAAAAAACAATCTATAAAAACATTAGAAAAATGTTGACCAAGCATTTGAAAAATGTTAAATGTGCATAGAGAAAATATTTATTATGTATACAAAAAACAAAAAAATATGTATATTTTTCTCATGTATTTAAAAAACGTTAATTAAGCATTTAATTTTTTAACAAGTATTTGAAAAAAATATCAAGCCTTTGAATATTGTTAATATGTATAGCAAAAATGTTGACCATGTATTAAAAAATAATGACTTTTTTATCATGTATATAAAAATGTTACTCAATCATATGGAAAAATGTTGAACAAGTACCTGGAAAATGTAGTACAAGCATTTGAAAAATGTTAAATGTGTATAGAAAAAAGGTTGACCATGTATGAAAAAATGGTGAATTTTCTTAATCATGTATATAAAAATGATAACCAAGCATTTGAAAAAAAATTGAACAATTATTTTAAAACTGTTGATCAAGTATTTGGACAATGTTAAATTATCGACCATGTATTAAAAAATAAAGAAATTTGTTGATCATGTACATAATCATGCATTTGAAAAAATGTTGAAAAAGTATTTGAAAAATATTAACCAAGCATTTGAAAACTGATGAATATGTATAGAAAAAATGTTGACCATCTGTTTAAAAGATGTTAATATTGCATTAGAAAATGTTAATCAAGCATTTGAAAAATGAAATATTGCTTTTAGAAAAAGTATTTGAAATTTATTAACCAAGCATTTGAAAATATGTTAAACGTGCATAGAAAAAATGTTGAACATTTATTAGAAAATGTAAATCCAGTAGTTGAAAAATGTTAGTCGAGCATTTGCAAAGTCCTAAAAAGTGTATATAGAAACAATGTTGACCGTTTATTCAAATATGTTAATCTTGTATTTGAAAAATGTTAATCAAGCACTTGAAATAATGTCTAAATATGTGTGTGGAAAAAGTGTTGACCGTATATTAAAAAACGTTAAATTTGCATGAGGAAAATGTTAATAGTGTAATAGAAAATTTTTGTTGACATATAAACAAAACATAGAACGAAAACCACAAGAAACAAAGAGAATAGAAAAATAAAAACCGAAAAAGAAACAAAAATAAACAAGCAAAAAAGGAAAAAAATAAAAGTGAAAAATCAAATGCAAAAATAATGAAAACAAAACAAATACACTGAGAAGAAAAAATAAAAGAAAGAAAATAAAACCAGAAAAATATTGAAAACCAAGAAAGTAACAGCAAAACCGTGAATGAAACAAGGAAATTGTGTAAGAAAAGAAAAAAAGTTAATAACAATGGAGGACAAAAAGAATAAAAAAGAAGAAAAAAGAAGAAAAAGAAAAGAAAAAAAGAAAAAGAATGGGGAAATGCAAAATTCCAGAGAAAACCGAATAAAAATGAAGAAAGAAAAGATAAAACCAAATAAAACAGGAAAAATATAATGAACCGGTGTGAAAAAACAGCTCATATCTTTCTTTAGTAAGAGGCGACCACGTATTGTGCACGAAGAAGATGCTGGCGCATTGGCTAGCAATGCCTCGAAGAAACAGGGAGGTCACAGGATTGTTCCGTCCCGAGCGCATTGTTTTTTATTGGAAAAAATGCTTTAACGGGCCGGCCTGATATTGTAGTTGCTCGCTACGAGAGTACCGTCTGTCTCGCTTGATGCGAGAAATTGACGCCGCGCTAAAAGATAACTTAGCATAGTCCAACCATCGAACTCATTTAAGACAGTTTAGCTTTTAAGGACTACCCCTATGCGTGTGCTATATCTTGCTTATTGCTATCTAGTGTTTGCTTGCCTTAGGGCACAAGATGGGTCGGCCTAGTAGAGTGTAAGGCCCGTCGATGATTTTTATTTTTGGTTTTGTGTGGTTTTAATCTGGTTTTTACCGACTTATTTTTCCTTTCTAGTTTTTTCCTTTTTGATTTTGTTTCTTTTCTTTCTTTGCCTGGTTCCGAGCATGTATTTTGTTTCATTTTTTGCTACCTTTTCGGTTCTGAGCATGTACATTTTTGTTCATCATGTATAAAAAAAATGTACATTCTAATATGTTCCCCATACTTTAAAAAAGGTTCATAGATTTTTTGAAAAACGTTTTGCACATTTTGAAAAATGTTTACGTGTATTAAAACATTATGTCTTTTACTTGAGGCAGGTTGATCGTGTATTTCAAAAATATATTAGCGTATACGAAAAATAAATTGGCATCTATTACAAAATATTTCCCATCTGTTTAAAAAGCTTCAACGTGTATTTAAAAAATGTTCATTGTTTTCTTAAAAAAATCAATAGTGTATCTTTTAGGAATTTTTCATTGTGTATTTTTATCGAGTATTAAATATTTTATTGTTTTATTATTTCTTCAGGAATTTTTCATTGTGTTTTTTTTCATCACGTTGAACTTTTTATGAATGCCAATGATCCTTTTTAGAATACAGGATGATATTTATTATGAATTTTTAGAACTTAATTATGAAATTCGTGATGATATTTTATAAATGTAATGAAAATTTTAAAAATACACTGCGAACATTTATTAAAGATACCCTAAACATTTTTTAGTACTGGACAAACTTCTTAAAAAACAGAAGGTGTAGATTTTCTAATTGTGTGCTAACCATTTTAAAGATACGAGAGGATTATTTGTTAAGCACCTGTTGAACATTTTTTCCAATATAAACATTTTATATGCATAATGAACCTTGCCTAAAAATACGTTTATCATTTTTTTATGATTTTTAAATACCCATTCACATTTTTGTAAATCTAGTGAAATTAAATATTTTTATAAATATATTTGTCAGATTTTTTTTAGAATCTATTCCTACTAATAAAGGAAACATGTCTGCTTGATCCTTCATACTATTTTGCAGAAAACCCTTTGATGTTTGTAATAATCAACCCGTAGTCCACTTTTAAGTCAGATTTTTACTTTTGCTGAACCATCACCCTGATGTTTCTGGTAATCAAACTGCAGGCCAGTTTTAAGTTATATTTTTTCTTCTGCAAGAAATCCCCTGATAATTGGGTTAATGAACCCGTAGTATATATCAAGTGGTTTTAATAAATATATCCATGTCTTTTAAATGCTAACTCCAAATTTAACGTGTTATATATGAAATTTGATGAGAAAATTTGAAGAATATGAATATGATGTTGTATTACCTGTTTACCATTTTTAAAATGCTATTGGGTGTGCAACCTTAATCAAAAGAGCACAATCCGTCTTTATTTCATGCCGAAGATGACCCGAAATGGAAATGAACACCTCAAAAATACTAGGATTGGAGATGAATTTTTTTATCTATAACCACGCATGCACGCCTCACCAAAATCTCACAGGAAAAAACAGATTTCTCATCTTATGCCGAGAGAAACACACATTAAGATCGATAATATTCAAACGCGTTGTGATTGTGTGAGCATTGAGGCCACCGTCGACGAGGGTGGGAAGGAGCATAAGTGGCGGCACAGATTGGATGCCATGTCTTCAAATAAAAGAGGTGGGGCTATTTGCGATCTTTGAGTCATGGTTATTGGGTTAGGGAGTGTGGTATTTTCTTTTCTTGTTGCAACACACGGGCTCTTTTGCTAACATATAAAAACTGGAGAGAAATAAAAAAACCAAAAAGTTAAAAGGAAAAATAAAAAGGACTAGCAAATTGGTACACAAATGTTTATTCTCCCATTGTAGTTTACTAGAACTATCAATTGTTGGGACGAATTGGCAGGCTAGTGGAGCAATGGTAGTGCTTAGTGGGCTGGCCATATATCAACGGTCTAGTGTATGGCCTCACTGATATATGGTCATGTTGCGAGGGGATGGGGACTTACCTCTCGTGTTTGACCGATTGATCGTCCACATGTGTGCCAGTAGGCCAGCAACAGAGTGAAATTCATTCATGGCTATATCTATCCTGTTCGACCGGTTGACCGTCCACATATGTGTCAGCAGGCCAGCAACGGAGTGAAATTCACTTTGGTCGCCATATTCAAGAATAAATTGAGAGCCCATAGACTACTTGCATGTGATTTTTTCTACAAAAACTGCATATCATACATAATGCCGTGAAAATCCCCCCTCCTCAAATCTCTAACCCCCTGTCCCCATCGTTCATCGACCACATCCCAAATCGCCTCCCCATCCCCAGCCTTCATCGTCGTCACCAGAGGGAGGTGCAACCCACTTGGGCTCAAGGGGGGCACGTCGCCATTGGTGGTCACCGGAGCCATCGAGTCCAAGGGATGAAATTGTCATTCAGGTATCTCGCAGGGAGGAGGAGGCACAAAAGTTGAGGCGGCGAGACCATGTTTTCCCACGTCATTGATTCCTAAATCCACAAAACTAACAAACTCGGGTATGAGAAGCAAAAGGCAATACCTCACAGATGCTCCTGGTTGCCTCCCCACATGAGCCCTCATGGAGGCCTTGCCGCCACAACCAACACCGTCCCGGGCCCTCGATGGCACATGTATGAAAATTTCTCTTTGCCGACATAGGCTCCTTTTTCTCCACAATCCACCTCGTAGAACGCTAATGAGGACCCCAAGGCGAAGGTCTCGTCCTAGCCTCGTGGTGTAGAGTTGGTTTGCGCGCGCAAGCACCAAGACCAGTACGTGGGCCCACGCGGGGATCACTATATGAACGAAGTATGGTTACTACAAGGGGTGAATGAGAGATTTAAAATTTCATTCAAAATATTCAAATCTCTCGAAACCCAGCAGCGGAACGTAAGTAAATAGTGAACAGAGTAAGAATAACAACTAACAAGTGAGAACTAAAGCGTGCATCAAGAACAATCACTTGACCGAAGCTTAACTTGTAACATGTAATGAAGGTAAATTGAGTACAGAGGTAACCAGTGATGCTCGATGGCGACAGAGGATTTGGTAGACCAATTCACTCTTCAGCAAAAGGACTACGTCTGGTTGGGGGGATTTGTGATTGAACACATAAGATAAACTCTCTTCGTCATATTCTCCTCGAAAACTGATTCGTCAACCAATGTCGATCATTCATGGTAGATTCTTGAGGTGATCTTCAAACCTTCACAAACTTCTTCTTCGTGAACCACAATTACTATTGGTCACTCAAGAACTTGACACCTAACCGTCTAGAGAGTTCGCAGCTCTCAAGAGTAATAGGCGGAGCGTACTGGACTTAGATTCGAGTGATGCTAAACCACTATCTATTTTTTTACCAGGATCCACTATCTAATTTTTAGCTCCAGTTTTTTCCTTGGTGGATTTTAAACTCAAATCACTCGGGAGGAAGGGTGATCACACAATCTTCTCGGAATCACACGGAGCATCCAACGGTGCACGTTAGAAGGGGGTGGCTATTTATAGTCGTGGTCTTCTCGGGAGGGAAAAGACCATTTTGGACATGACCCCTAGCTAATGTCCAACCGATACTTATCTAACAGTCGGATTTTGAGCACAATAGTAATATTGCTTGTAGAGCAAGTAATGCTAACTCCTCGATTGGAATCAATCTCTCACGGTGAGAAGAACTTCGTCTCCTGTTGGCAAGTATTTATTTGAAACACAAAGAGAATTCTCTCAACTATCATAGGATTTGGGTTTAGCATAAGAGAACCATAAGCTTCGAACACTATACCCCTCTTAAAAGTACGGTGGTCCTATGACTTAAGAAAGAGAAAGGAGAACAATGAAACAAATACTACATCTTCGTTTCGTCTTCAAACTTCTCGGCTGTAGTCAATTTCTTTGGACAGACGCCGAACCAATTGCTGCACGTCAACAATTTGGGGGGGGGGAGGGGTCACTTTTGACAGACATAATCTTCGGTGATAATCCTTGCCACCTCACAGGAGATTATGTTCGGGATTTGTTCCAAACTCCACATGACTTTGGGGACTTGTCACTCTGTGTGCACTAGAAAACACATTAGTCCCATATTGTTTATGACAGTAATCTCTAAAATATAATGAGGCATATTATTTCATCAACAATCACGCGTGCCGGTGCAAGCGGCACGAACACACATGGACTCTCCCGACAATAATGGTGCATGGTGGACTCCAGCGATCAACGTAGCAGTCATCATTGTGGATGCTATCGATCGCGCGCGCACACACACACACCCAAACATACACACACACATAGGCTGCAAACACCATAGTGCCCACCCCGACGATGACCATGATGGGAACGGATTTTGCCCCTTTACGTTTGGCTTGGGCTTGCAACACACAAAGAGCAACAACAACCGCAACAACACACGAGCGTTTTACCCAGGTTTGGGCCACGGTGATACGTAAAACCCTACTCCTTCTTTGGCGGATTTATGAGTGTTTGAGCCATGCGTTTACATAGAGTGAAACCTTGCCGACAAGGTGCTCGAGAGGTGTTGTTAGGCTACTACAAATGGACAGGATTTTGACCCTTGTAAAGGTTGCCATGGCCCTCCTTTTATAGATGAAAGGGGTCACCACAGTGGAAAAATGGTAATTATAGGGTGCATGGTAGCTACAGTGTTAACATACCTAACACTAACGACATATGATAAATGCATTAAATGTGTTGTTAGGTGTCACGTTGGGATAGATGCCGGCGAGGGAGCTCTGCTCCACCTGTACCGGCAGCCCAACTACCTTTTATTACTGTGACACGCCCCTGGATGGGTGTCAATAGAGTTGATCTTCAGGTAGTGGATCGCCACGTGCCCCGAGAAGCTCTACCTAACCACTTGCGCGCCCACCACCTGTCGGCAAAGTCCTGACAAGTAGGTGCAGCAAAGCGGTGGGGGGAGCTTGAGCTTGCCGGTCTGGAGTTTGCCGACCTTGCGTTTGCACGCAATGTGGAGGATACCTTGATGGAAAGGTTGCTTCCCGACAGCCTGAATCTTGATCTTGAAATGATCTTCTCGATGACCTGCCTGGAGGTCTTCTTCACGACATCTGTCTACCATGTCTCGAGTTCTTTTTGGAGTAAATCCATCTTCTGCCAAGCCTTTCCAGGCAGGGAGGTTATAGTTGTCTGTGCGTAGTCAAGGGTATGAACACCCACTGTTCACTACACCAATAGTTTCCTCCCTACTAGTGTAGCCATGCTACGGCACATACTCGGCGTCCCAGTTGTCCAGGGACATATCATACTCCATGGCTACTGCGGGCTTCACGGGGTCGAGGAAGATGAGGTAGCTCTCTCGCAGCCGCCTGGAAGCATGCTTGATGGTGACCATGCAATAGAGGTGCACCGACGAGAGTGCGCATGTGTGAAGGGAGAGCATGGATTTCTGTAAGTGCATCTAGTGCCACCCCTAGTTGGTTTTGGAGTATTGACGACAAACCTAGTTGAGGGACTATGTGTTTGTGAGAATTGCAGGATAACACAGGTAGAAGTCCCTCATTGATTCGGTTTTCCTACCAGAGATGACCCCTAAAAATGTATGAAGACATTGAAGTCAAAGGTGGTATATGAAGATATTCACATTGAAGACTATGACAAGAGAAGACATCGCATGAAGCCTATGGAGCTCAAAGACTTAGATCTTTCGTAGTTCTTTTTCTTCCTCTTTGTTGAGTCACAGGAACCACTGTACTGTTAAGTGGCGTCCAAGAGAACCAGTCAGAATGACTGAAGTGATGCTTAAACAAAACCTATGTCTTCGAGTGAAGACTTTGAGAGTGAATCTTGTCCAGAGTCGGACAAGTCAGCTTTGCTTGTAGCCCAAGTAAAGTTGCCGTGTGAGTTTGAAATCTGACCGTTGGAACACGTGTCAGTTCCTTAGTGACCAAGGGTCATTTCGGACAAATCAGGTCGGGTTGCGAAGTGGCTATAAATAGCCCACCCCCTACAACCATAAACGGTTGGCTGCTCAGATTCAGAGTACGGCTTTTGTCGTTTGAGAGCAACCCACCTCGAATCCTTTGAGAGAGAATTTCTTGCGAGGATAAAGCCCTAACCACCCAGAGCCAAAGAGAATTAGGCATCACTTAAGTCTTCTTGTCTGTGTGATCTGAAGACTTATTACACTTGAGGACTGTGCTATTGGAAATATGCCTAGAGGCAATAATAAATTGATTATTATTATATTTCCTTGTTCATGATAATCGTTTATTATCCATGCTAGAATTGTATTGATAGGAAACTCAGATACATGTGTGGATACATAGACAACACCATGTCCCTAGTAAGCCTCTAGTTGACTAGCTCGTTAATCAATAGATGGTTACGGTTTCCTGACCATGGACATTGGATGTCGTTGATAACGGGATCACATCATTAGGAGAATGATGTGATGGACAAGACCCAATCCTAAGCCTAGCACAAGATCATGTAGTTCGTATGCTAAAGCTTTTCTAATGTCAAGTATCATTTCCTTAGACCATGAGATTGTGCAACTCCCGGATACCGTAGGAGTGCTTTGGGTGTGCCAAACGTCACAACGTAACTGGGTGGCTATAAAGGTACACTACGGGTATTTCTGAAAGTGTCTGTTGGGTTGGCACGAATCGAGATTGGGATTTTGTCACTCCGTGTAAACGGAGAGGTATCTCTGGGCCCACTCGGTAGGACATCATCATAATGTGCACAATGTGACCAAGGGCTTGATCACGGGATGATGTGTTGCGAACGAGTAAAGAGACTTGCCGGTAACGAGATTGAACAAGGTATCGGTATACCGACGATCGAATCTCGGGAAGTACCATACCGCTAGACAAAGGGAATTGTATACGGGATTGATTGAGTCCTTGACATCGTGGTTCATCCGATGAGATCATCATGGAACATGTGGGAGCCAACATGGGTATCCAGATCCCGCTGTTGGTTATTGACCGGAGAACATTCTCGGTCATGACTACATGTTCCCGAACCCGTAGGGTCTACACACTTAAGGTTCGATGACGCTAGGGTTATAAAGAAGTTTGTATGCGGTTACCCGAATGTTGTTCGGAGTCCCGGATGAGATCCCGGACGTCACGAGGAGTTCCGGAATGGTCCGGAGGTAAAGATTTATATATAGGAAGTCCTGTTTCGGCCATCGGGACAAGTTTCGGGGGTCATCGGTATTGTACCGGGACCACCGGAAGGGTCCCGGGGGCCCACCGGGTGGGGCCACCTGCCCCGGGGGGACACATGGGCTGTAGGGGGTGCGGCTTGGCCTACATCGGCCAAGGGCACCAGCCCCTAGAGGCCCATGCGCCAAGATATAGGAAAAAGGGGAGAGTCCTAAAGGGGGAAGGCACCTCCGAGGTGCCTTGGGGAGGATGGACTCCTCCCCCCTCTTAGCCGCACCCCTTCCTTGGAGGAAGGGGCAAGGCTGCGCCTCCCCCTCTCCCTGCCCCTATATATAGTGGAGGGGAGGGAGGGCATCCATACCTGAGCCCTTGGCGCCTCCCTCCCTCCCGTGACACCTCCTCCTCTCCCGTAGGTGCTTGGCGAAGCCCTGCAGGATTGCCACGCTCCTCCATCACCACCACGCCGTTGTGCTGCTGCTGGATGGAGTCTTCCTCAACCTCTCCCTCTCTCCTTGCTGGATCAAGGCGTGGGAGACATCGTCGAGCTGTACGTGTGTTGAACGCGGAGGTGCCGTCCGTTCGGCACTAGGATCATCGGTGATCTGAATCACGACGAGTACGACTCCATCAACCCCGTTCACTTGAACGCTTCCGCTTAGCGATCTACAAGGGTATGTAGATGCACTCTCCTTCCCCTCGTTGCTGGTCTCTCCATAGATAGATCTTGGTGACACGTAGGAAAATTTTGAATTTCTGCTATGTTCCCCAACAGTGGCATCATGAGCTAGGTCTATTGCATAGATTCTTTGCACGAGTAGAACACAAAGTAGTTGTGGGCGTCGATATTGTTCAATATGCTTGCCGTTACTAGTCTTATCTTGATTCGGCGGCATCGTGGGATGAAGCGGCCCGGACCAACCTTACACGTACGCTTACGTGAGACCGGTTCCACCGACAAACATGCACTAGTTGCATAAGGTGGCTGGTGGGTGTCTGTCTCTCCCACTTTAGTCGGATCGGATTCGATGAAAAGGGTCCTTATGAAGGGTAAATAGCAATTGGCATATCACGTTGTGGTTCATGCGTAGGTAAGAAACGTTCTTGCTAGAAGCCCATAGCAGCCACGTAAAACATGCAAACAACAATTAGAGGACGTCTAACTTGTTTTTGCAGGGTATGCTATGTGATGTGATATGGCCAAAAAGGATGTGATGAATGATATATGTGATGTATGAGATTGATCATGTTCTTGTAATAGGAATCACGACTTGCATGTCGATGAGTATGACAACCGGCAGGAGCCATAGGAGTTGTCTTTATTTATTTGTGACCTGCGTGTCAACTTAAACGTCATGTAATTACTTTACTTTATTGCTAACCGTTAGCCATAGTAGTGGAAGTAATAGTTGGCGAGGCAACTTCATGAAGACACGATGATGGAGATCATGATGATGGAGATCATGGTGTCATGCCGGTGACGATGATGATCATGGAGCCCCGAAGATGGAGATCAAAAGGAGCAAAGTGATGATGGCCATATCATGTCACTATTTGATTGCATGTGATGTTTATCATGTTTATACATCTTATTTGCTTAGAACGACGGTAGTAAATAAGATGATCCCTTACAACAATTTCAAGAAGTGTTCTCCCCTAACTGTGCACCGTTGCGACAGTTCGTGTTTCGAAGCACCACGTGATGATCGGGTGTTAGATTCTAACGTTCACATACAACGGGTGTAAGACAGATTTACACACGCGAAACACTTAGGGTTAACTTGACGAGCCTAGCATGTACAGACATGGCCTCGGAACACGGAGACCGAAAGGTCAAACATGAGTCGTATAGAAGATACGATCAACATGAAGATGTTCACCGATGATGACTAGTCCGTCTCACGTGATGATCGGACACGGCCTAGTTTGACTCGGATCATGTAATCACTTAGATGACTAGAGGGATGTCTATCTGAGTGGGAGTTCATAAGATGAACTTAATTATCCTGAACATAGTCAAAAGGTTTTTGCAAATTATGTCGTAGCTCACGCTATAGTTCTACTGTTTAGATATGTTCCTAGAGAAAAATTAGTTGAAAGTTGATAGTAGCAATTATGCGGACTAGGTCCGTAAACTGAGGATTGTCCTCATTGCTTCATAGAAGGCTTATGTCCTTAATGCACTGCTCAGTGTGCTGAACCTCGAACGTTGTCTGTGGTTGTTGCGAACATCTGACATACACGTTTTGATAACTACGTGATAGTTCAGTTAAACGGTTTAGAGTTGAGGCACCAAAGACGTTTTGAAACATCGCGAAACATATGAGATGTTTTGAGGGCTGAAATTGGGATTTCAGGCTCGTGCCCATGTCAAGAGGTATAAGACCTCCGATGACTTTCTTAACCTGCAAACTAAGGAGAAAAGCTCAATTGTTGAGTTTGTGCTCAGATTGTCTGAGTACAACAATCATTTGAATCGAGTGGGAGTTGATCTTCCAGATAAGATAGTGATGGTTCTCCAAAGTCATTGCCACCAAGCTGTTAGAGCTTCGTGATGAACTATAACATATCAGGGATAGATATGATGATCCTTGAGGTATTCGCGATGTTTGACACCGCGAAAGTAGAAATCAAGAAGGAGCATCAATTGTTGATGGTTGGTGAAACCACTAGTTTCAAAAAGGGCAAGGGCAAGAAGGGATACTTCATGAAATGGCAAATCAGCTGCTGCTCTAGTGAAGAAACCCAAGGTAAAACCCAAACCCGAGACTAAGTGCTTCTGTAATAAGGGGAACAACCACTAGAGCAGAATTACCCTAGATACTTGGTAGATAAGAAGGCTAGCAAGGTCGATAGAAGTATATTGGATATACATTATGTTAATGTGTACTTTGCTAGTACTCCTAGTAGCACCAGGGTATTAGATACCGGTTTGGTTGCTAAGTGTTAGTAACTCGAAACAAAAGGCTACGGAATAAACGGAGACTAGCTAAAGGTGAGCTGACGATATGTGTTGGAAGTTTTTCCAAGCTTGATATGATCAAGCATCGCACGCTCCCTCTACCAAAGAGATTGGTGTTAAACCTAAATAATTGTTATTTGGTGTTTGCGTTGAGCATAGACATGATTGGATTACGTCTATCACAATACGGTTATTCATTTAAGGAGAATAATGGTTACTCTGTTTATTTGAATAATACCTTCAATGGTCTTACACCTAAAATGAATGGTTTATTAAATCTCGATCGTAGTGATACACATGTTCATGCCAAAAGATAGTAATGATAGTACCACCTACTTGTGGCACTGCCACGTAAGTCATATCGGTATAAAACACATGAAGAAGCTCCATATTGATGGATCTTTGGGCTCACTCGTTTTTGAAAAGTTTGAGACATGCGAACCATGTCTATTGATGTATATGCATGAAGAAACTCCATGCAAATGGACCGTTTTGACTCACTTGATTTTGAATCACTTGGGACATGCAAATCATACCACATGGGCAAGATGACTGAAAAGCCTCGTTTTCAGTAAGATGGAACAAGATAGCAACTTGTTGGAAGTAACACATTTTGATGTGTGCAGTCCAATGAGTGTTGAGGCATGCAGTGAATATCGTTATGTTCTTACTTCACAGATGATTCGAGTAGATGTTGAGAATATTTACTTGATGAAACACAAGTCTGAATTATTGAATGGTTCAAATAATTTCAGAGTGAAGTAGCAGATCATTGTGACAAGAGGATAAAATGTCTATGATATGATCATAGAGATGAATATCTGAGTTACAAGTTTTGGCACACAATTAAGACATTGTGGAAATTGTTTCGCAATTAATACCGCCTGGAACACCATAATGTGATGGTGTGTCCGAACATCATAGTTGCACCCTATTGGATATGGTGCGTACCATGATATCTCTTATCAAATTACCACTATCGTACATGGGTTAGGCATTATAGACAACCACATTCACTTTAAATAGGGCACCACGTAATTCCGTTGAGACGACACCGTTTGGAGAAACCTAAGTTGTCGTTTCTTAAAGGTTTGGGGCTGTGACGCTTATGTGAAAAAGTTTCAGGATTGATAAGCTCGAACCCAAAGCGGATAAAATACATCTTCATAGGAAACCCAAAACAGTTGGGTATACCTCCTAATTCAGATCCGAAAGCAATATGGATTGTTTCTTGAATCGGGTCCTTTTTCGAGGAAAGGTTTCTCTCGAAAAGTTGAGTGGGAGGATGGTGGAGACTTGATGAGGTTATTGAACCATCACTTCAACAAGTGTGTAGCAGGGCACAGGAAGTTGTTCCTGTGGCACGTACACCAACTGAAGTGGAAGCTTATGATAGTGATCATGAAACTTCGGATCGAGTCACTACCAAACCTCGTGGGATGACAAGGATGCATACTACTTCAGAGTGGTACGTAATCCTGTCTTGGAAGTCATGTTGCTAGACAACAATGAACCTACGAGCTATGGAGAAGCGATGGTGGGCCCGGATTCCGATAAATGGCTCAAGGCCATAAAACCTGAGAGAGGATCCATGTATGAAAACAAAATGTAGACTTTGGAAGAACTACTTGATGGTCGTAAGGCTGTTAGGTACATATGGATTTTGAAAGGAAGACAGACAATGATGGTAAGTGTCACCATTGAGAAAGCTCGACTTGTCGTTAAGATGTTTTTTCGACAAGTTCAAGGAGTTGACTACGATGAGACTTTCTCACTCGTAGCGATGCTAAGAGTCTGTTGGAATTATATTAGCAATTACTGCATTATTTATGAAATCTTGCAGATAGGATGTCAAAACATTGTTTCCTCGACGATTCTTGAGGAAAGGTTGTATGTGATACAACCGGAAGGTTTTGTCTATCCTGAAATATGCTAATAAGTATGCAAAGCTCCAGCAATCCTTCTGAGGACTGGAGTGAGCATCTCGGAGTTGGAATGTATGCTTTGATGATGATCAAAGATTTTGGGTGTATACAAAGTTTATGAGAAACTTGTATTTCCAAAGAAGTGAGTGGGAGCACTATAGAATTTCTGATGAGTATATGTTGTTGACATATTAATGATCAGAAATGACGTAGAATTTCTGGAAAGCATAAAGGGTTATTTGGAAAGTATTTTTCAATGGAAAAGCCTGGATTAAGCTGCTTGAGCATTGAGCATCAAGATCTATAAGGATAGATTAAAACGCTTAATGGTACTTTCAAATGAGCACATACCTTGACGTGATCTTGAAGGTGTTCAAGATGGATCAGTCAAAGAAGGAGTTCTTGCCTGAGTTGTAAGGTATGAAGTTAAGACTTAAAGCTCGACCATGGCAGAATAGAGAGAAAGGAACGAAGGTCGTCCCCTATGCTTAAGACATAGGCTCTACAGTATGCTATGCTGTGTACCGCACCTGAAGTGTGCTTTACCATGAGTCAGTCAAGGGGTACAAGAGTGATCCAAGAATGGATCACAGGACAGCGGTCAAAGTTATCCTTAGTAACTAGTGGACTAAGGAATTTTCTCAATTATGGAGGTGGTAAAAGAGTTCGTCGTAAAGGGTTACGTCGATGCAAGCTTAACACCTATCCGGATAGCTCTGAGTAGAGATATCGGATACGTATAATGGAGCAACAATTTAGAATAGCTCCAAGTAGAACAGTTATTTGGAATAGCTCCAAATAGAACGTGGTAGCTGCATCTAGGAGATGACATAGAGATTTGTAAAGCACACACGGATCTAAAAGGTTCAGACCCGTTGACTATAACCTCTCTCACAAGCATAACATGATCAAACCCAGAACTCATCGAGTGTTAATCACATGGTAAATGTGAACTAGATTATTGACTCTAGTAAACTCTTTGGGTGTTAGTCACATGGGGATGTGACCTTGAGTGTTAATCACATATCGATGTGAACTAGATTATTGACTCTAGTGCAAGTGGGAGAATGTTGGAAATATGCCCTAGAGGCAATAATAAATTGATTATTATTATATTTCCTTGTTCATGATAATCGTTTATTATCCATGCTAGAATTGTATTGATAGGAAACTCAGATACATGTGTGGATACATAGACAACACCATGTCCCTAGTAAGCCTCTAGTTGACTAGCTCGTTAATCAATAGATGGTTACGGTTTCCTGACCATGGACATTGGATGTCGTTGATAACGGGATCACATCATTAGGAGAATGATGTGATGGACAAGACCCAATCCTAAGCCTAGCACAAGATCATGTAGTTCGTATGCTAAAGCTTTTCTAATGTCAAGTATCATTTCCTTAGACCATGAGATTGTGCAACTCCCGGATACCATAGGAGTGCTTTGGGTGTGCCAAACGTCACAACGTAACTGGGTGGCTATAAAGGTACACTACGGGTATTTCTGAAAGTGTCTGTTGGGTTGGCACGAATCGAGATTGGGATTTTGTCACTCCGTGTAAACAGAGAGGTATCTCTGGGCCCACTCGGTAGGACATCATCATAATGTGCACAATGTGACCAAGGGGTTGATCACGGGATGATGTGTTATGGAACGAGTAAAGAGACTTGCCGGTAACGAGATTGAACAAGGTATCGGTATACCGACGATCGAATCTCGGGCAAGTACCATACCGCTAGACAAAGGGAATTGTATACGGGATTGATTGAGTCCTTGACATCGTGGTTCATCCGATGAGATCATCGTGGAACATGTGGGAGACAACATGGGTATCCAGATCCCGCTGTTGGTTATTGACCGGAGAACATCTCGGTCATGACTACATGTCTCCCGAACCCGTAGGGTCTACACACTTAAGGTTCGATGACGCTAGGGTTATAAAGGAAGTTTGTATGTGGTTACCGAATGTTGTTCGGAGTCCCGGATGAGATCCCGGACGTCACGAGGAGTTCCGGAATGGTCCAGAGGTAAAGATTTATATATAGGAACTCCTGTTTCGGCCATCGGGACAAGTTTCGGGGTCATCGGTATTGTACCGGGACCACCGGAAGGGTCCCGGGGGCCCACCGGGTGGGGCCACCTGCCCCGGGGGGCCACATGTGCTGTAGGGGGTGCGCCTTGGCCTACATGGGCCAAGGGCACCAGCCCCTAGAGGCCCATGCGCCAAGATATAGGAAAAAGGGGAGAGTCCTAAAGGGGGAAGGCACCTCTGAGGTGCCTTGGGGAGGATGGACTCCTCCCACCCTCTTAGCCGCACCCCTTCCTTGGAGGAAGGGGCAAGGCTGCGCCTCCCCCCTCTCCCCTGCCCCTATATATAGTGGAGGGGAGGGAGGGCATCCATACCTGAGCCCTTGGCGCCTCCCTCCCTCCCGTGACACCTCCTCCTCTCCCGTAGGTGCTTGGCGAAGCCCTGCAGGATTGCCACGCTCCTCCATCACCACCACGCCGTTGTGCTGCTGCTGGATGGAGTCTTCCTCAACCTCTCCCTCTCTCCTTGCTGGATCAAGGCGTGGGAGACATCGTCGAGCTATACGTGTATTGAACGCGGAGGTGTCGTCCGTTCGGCACTAGGATCATCGGTGATCTGAATCACGACGAGTACGACTCCATCAACCCCGTTCACTTGAACGCTTCCGCTTAGCGATCTACAAGGGTATGTAGATGCACTCTCCTTCCCCTCGTTGCTGGTCTCTCCATAGATAGATCTTGGTGACACGTAGGAAAATTTTGAATTTCTGCTATGTTCCCCAACATGTGCATCCTCCAGCCGGTTAGGCATTGCATTCTGAGCATCCAAGAGACATTGTGGATTGCCGGTGAACGAAGTCTGTGAAGGTTTGGGAGTCTACCTTGAAGACTTACCAGAGTGATTGGGCGAGGTCTGTGTGACCTTAGCTCAAGGGGAATACGGTGAGGACTGGGTGTCCTGAGCTGCGTGTTCAAGACTGGGTGTCCGGGACTGTGTGTCCTAAGGTTTAAATACCTAGCCTCCCTAACCAGACGTATAGTTGTCCCAGCAACTGGAACTGGTCCAACAAATCATTGTCTTCAACGAGTCACTGGTTTCATCTTCCCTTCCCTTTACTTACTGTTACTCCTTGTGAAGTCATTGTATGATTGCACTATCTTTTATCTTCACTGAGTGACTGCGTTTTCTGTTTGGCTTCATAATATCTTCCTACCTGATCCTTACTAAATTGCTGCTATTAGTCATTATGCTTTCACTCCATTGAATACTTGACTATGGCTTGCCTAGTGTAGTCTACCTTCCGCTGCAGGGTAATAGGTTTATTTCTATCGTTTGTCTTCATAACTTCCATGTTTTGAAGACTTTCATAAAAATCGCCTATTCACTCCCCCCCCCTCTAGACGATATAACGCACTTTCAATTGGTATCAGAGCGAGGTGCTCCCTTGTTCTGTGTGATTCGGTTTAACCACCTGGAGTTTTAGCTATGTCGACTACAGGGATAATTAAAGTCTCCGCTGCCTACCCCGTCTTCGATGGAACTGAATATCCCTACTGGAAGAATAAGATGTGCATGCATCTTGAAGCTATTGATGTCGACCTATGGTATGTCGTCAAGAACGGCGTTCCCAAGGCTGGAGAAGGTGTCACTGCTGCTGATGTCAAGAAGTTTGTTCAACTGGACTCTACTGCCAAGAATGTCATCTGTGGTCATCTGACCAAAGGACAGTATGGCCGTGTGAGTGCTTTGGAAACATCTAAGCTGGTCTGGGACTGGCTCTCCAAGGTCAATGAAGGCGTCTCAACCCAGAGAGATCAGAGAATCAGTGTCCTTCGCGACCTCTTCAACCGCTTCAAGCGAAATGACAATGAGAATGTCCAGCTCACATTTGACCGACTCACTGACATCACAAATGAGTTTCAAGCCCTCAGCGCTACTGAGATCACCAAGCATGAAGTCGTCAAGACACTACTGAGATCACTTGATAGTTCGTTTGACACCCTAGCCCTGATGATTCAAGAACGTCCTGATTTCAAGACACTCGATCCGTCTGACATACTTGAGAGGCTCAACACACATGAGTTTCAGCTTTCTGAGAAAAGAGATATCTACGGTCCAAACTATGGGCGAACTCGTGCCTTGAAGGCAAAAGTTGTCTCCTCATCTGAAGAAGAATCTGACAGCAGTTCGGATGATCCTGAAGACATTGGAAGGGAACTTGCTATGCTTGTGAAGAAGTTCCAAAAATTCACCAAGAAGAAAGGTTTCAGAAAGTCTTCCCGATCAAGCTCAAGGAATGATGAAGCTTCTGCTCATGACTACAAGAAGAAAACATGTCACAAGTGCAAGAAACCTGGCCACTTCATCTCTGAGTGTCCGCAGTGGGACAATGAGAACAAAAAGAAGAAGAAGAGCAAGGAATATGACTCTGACGACAAGAAGAAGAAGAAATACTCAAAGTCTTCTTCCAAGTCTTCCTCAAAGTCTTCATCACACAAGAAGAGCTCATCTGGCAAGGCACGTGCGTTTGTTGGCAAGGAAATGGATTCAGAGGAGGAGTCCGCTTCTGAGGAGGCGGAGGTGGAGTCTGAGGAGGAGTCCGATTCAGGCGTCGCAAGTCTGGCTACAGCATACGTTGCCAAGTCCATCTTCAACACTGAAGACAATGACTTCATCACCGACACCGATGCAAATGACAAGGACTACTCCGCTTCTACCTACTGCTTCATGGCACGCGGTGCCAAGGTAAACACACGCACTACTCACTATCAAACATCTAGTGACGATGACTCTGATTGTGGTTCAAAACCCAGCTACAAAACACTTGCTAAAATTGCAACTGAACAACAGAAAGCTATGGAACATATTCAAAAACTGTTAGACAGAAGCGATGATCTGTTAGGTGCTGAAATGACTCGATCTGAGTCCTTAATTGAAGACATAAAAAATCTTCACGTTAAGTATGAGGAACTTGAAAGTCGTCATGAAACGCTCTCAACAACTCATGAAAAGCTTTCCTATGATTATCTTCAAAGGAAGCAAGATCTTGAGAAATTGAGAGCGGCTCATGAAGATCTTCAAAAGGAAAACGAGTCACTTCGCGCCGAACAGATCAGCTCCGCTCAGGAAGGATTTGAACCACCATGTCTTAAATGCATTGAGCGTGATAATGCTACTACTGTTGCTGAATGTTCTACTGCTGCTACTGTTGCAATATCTTCAACTGTTGATGTGGGAACTAACCCCTCTGCTGAGGATTCCACTGCTATTGCTGATGAGAATGCTAGGTTGAAGACATTGCTTGAAACAGGGATGTACAAAAGTCTTAAAGGGCATCAGACACTATGTGATGTCCTCAAAAAGCAGATCTTGAACCGAAACCCGAGGAAAGAGGGTGTTGGGTTCGTAAGGAAAATGAATGCTGATGGCTCTTACTGGAAACCTGAGCAGTACCCCAAAACCACATGGGTTGCTGCAAAGGAATTTTCAGCAGATCCATCCACTCTATCTGGGTTCACTTGTGCAAACCCCATTGTCATTGATGAATCCTTTGATGCAAACTATAAACTGTTTAAGAATCAGAATGGTGAAGTGTTTGCCAGGTACATTGGTACTAACTGCAGGAATGGACCGCCTATGAAGAAGATCTGGGTTCCGAAAAAGTGTCTGGAGAATCTTCCTGTGAATGTCATCATGACACCTCACGTGAAGAAGACAAACCTCAGACCAAAGGCTTCATACAGACAGAGGACTCACCTGAGTCGCACTAACGCAAATGTTTTGCAGGGAAACCATACTCAGGCCTATGAATATGAGAGCGGTTCATCAAACCGCCATGTTCATAAGACCAAGAACTATTCTGCTTATTCTTATGAGTACTATTGTCCGCCTGCAAGACTGTTTGCTAGGGCTCCAAAGCCAAAGTTCTCAGATGCTGCACTTAGACTTATTGCTTCTAAGCCACCCTTGAAGATGTGGGTGGCTAAGAAAGCTTAACTCTCTTTTGCAGGGAAAGGTCTCCAGCAGAAAACCAAAATCGTCTGACGCTATTGCTGGGGACCTTAAACATCTTGTAGGGCGCAAGATCAAATGCCCGAATGGTCTTACTATGTACTTCGTTCCTGAATCGCTTGCTACTCTCCCTATTAGTCCTAATCTGGATCTAAGCTTTCATAACCCACTGGTTCGTCAAATGTTTTTGCTTCACAATTCTCTTCGTGAAGCCTATCCCCCTAACTGCACTGTAGGGTACGACACCAGCGTCTTCAGAATGGATTATTGATAGTGGGTGTACAAATCACATGACTGGCAAAAGAAGCCTTCTTATGGACTCAACCTTACGTCCATCCGACAAGAGCCACATCACATTTGCTGACACTGGTAAAAGTAAGGTATTGGGTCTAGGTAGAGTTGCAATCTCAAGGGATCAACACATGGATAAAGTCATGCTTGTTGAATCCCTTGGCTTCAACTTAATGTCTGTCTCAATGCTTTGCGATTTAAACATGATCGTAATATTTGGAAAATATCGTTGCCTTGTTCTAATGGAATCTGACAAGTCTCTAGTATTTGAAGGGTATCGAAAAGATGATTTGTACGTGGTAGATTTCTCAGCAGGACCACAGCTTGCCGTATGTCTTCTAGCAAAAGCTTCAGAATGCTGGCTCTGGCATCGGAGGCTTGGGCATGCTGGCATGAGGAACCTCCACACCCTGGCAAAGAAGAAGCATGTCATAGGCATCGAGGGCGTCAAGTTCAAGAAAGATCACTTATGCGGTGCCTGTGAGGCAGGAAAGATGACGAGGGCCAAACATCCCTCGAAGACAATCATGACTACTACTCGACCCTTCGAACTGCTTCACATGGATCTTTTCGGTCCCACTCATTACTCAACTCTTACTACTACTGCTTGTCTCTATGGCTTTGTCATTGTTGATGATTATTCTAGATATACTTGGGTGCACATAATCCTTTACAAGACTGAAGTGCAGGATGTCTTCAGACGCTTCGCCAATCGAGCAATGAACAACTATGGCGCCAAGATAAAGCATATCAGAAGTGACAATGGCACTGAATTCAAGAACACTGGCCTTGATACATATCTTGATACCTTGGGCATCACACATGAATTCTCAGCCCCGTACACGCCACAGCAGAATGGCGTCGTCGAACGCAAGAACAGAACACTCATTGAGATGGCCAGAACGATGCTAGATGAATACAAGACTCCAAGAAAATTCTGGCCTGAAGCCATTGATACTGCATGCCATACAATCAATCGTGTTTATCTTCACAAGCTTCTGAACAAGACATCTTATGAGCTCCTTACTGGCAAGAAGCCAAATGTCAGTTACTTCAGAGTATTTGGCGCCAGGTGCTGGATCAAGGACCCACATCACACCTCAAAGTTTGCACCAAAAGCACATGAGGGTTTTATGCTTGGATATGGAAAGGATTCGCACTCCTACAGAGTCTTCAATCTCTTTCATTATAAAGTGGTTGAAACAGTGGATGTGCGGTTCGATGAGACCAACGGTTCACAAAGAGAGCACCTGCCAAATGTGCTAGATGAAGTTCCATCCAGTGAATCAATCAAGCTAATGGGAACTGGAGAAATTATACCTTCTGAAGCTCATCCTGAAGAAGAACTTATCATCTCAGCACCTGATCAACCTGAAGACAATGCTCAGCCTGAAGACATTCCCTCTAACAACGACAATGATCAGCAAGAGCAAAATCTTCGCCCTGTACATCCTCGTGTTGCCAATGAAGTGCAGATTGAAAGAATAATTGATAGCATCAATGCACCCGGTCCACTCACTCGTTCAAGGGCAACTCAGCTAGCAAATTTCTGTGGGCACTTCGCATTCGTCTCAATAACAGAACCCAAGAAAGTTGAAGAAGCCTTCATGGAACCTGAATGGATTCAAGCTATGCAAGAAGAGCTTCAACAGTTTGAGCTGAATAATGTATGGGAACTGGTTAAGCGTCCCGATCCTCGGAAGCACAACATAATAGGCACAAAATGGATATACCGCAACAAACAAGATGAGCATGGTCAAGTTGTCAGAAACAAAGCTCGTCTCGTTGCTCAAGGATATACTCAAGTGGAAGGCATTGACTTCGATGAAACATTTGCTCCTGTGGCTAGACTTGAAGCCATACGCATACTGCTGGCCTATGCAAATCATCACAACATACTTCTTTATCAAATGGATGTGAAGAGCGCCTTTCTCAATGGCAAGATTGAAGAAGAAGTGTATGTTGCACAACCACCTGGCTTTGAAGATCCAAAACATCCTGACATGGTATACAAGCTCAACAAGGCACTGTATGGCCTCAAACAAGCCCCTCGGGCCTGGTATGACACACTCAAATACTTCCTGAAGAGCAAAGGCTTCATACCTGGTTCCCTCGACCCCACTCTCTTCACGAAGACATATGATGGTGAACTGTTTGTGTGCCAAATATATGTGGATGACATTATCTTCGGGTGCACCAATCAGAAGTACAGTGAAGAGTTTGGATTTGTGATACAAGAGCAATATCAAATGTCTATGATGGGAGAGCTGAAGTTCTTTCTCGGTCTTCAAATACGACAGCAACGCAACGGCATCTTCATATCTCAAGAGAAGTATCTCAAAGATTGCCTGAAGAAGTTCGGTATGCAAGACTGCAAAGGCTTCACGACGCCAATGCCAGCCAAGCATCATCTGGGTCCTGACGACAATGGTAAAGAGTTTGATCAAAAGGTATACCGCTCCATGATTGGTTCTTTACTTTATCTATGTGCATCTAGGCCAGATATTATGCTTAGTGTTTGCATGTGTGCTCGATTCCAAGTGGCACCAAAGGAGTCGCATCACTTAGCTGTGAAGCGAATTTTTCGATATTTGTCTCACACCCCAACTCTAGGATTATGGTATCCAAAGGGCTAAGAGTTTGATCTGGTTGGATTCTCGGATGCTGATTATGCTGGTGACAAAGTGGATCGTAAGTCTACATCAGGCACATGTCATTTTCTGGGACGATCACTTGTATGTTGGTCTTCAAAGAAGCAGAACTGTGTATCTCTCTCCACTGCTGAATCTGAATACATTGCTGCTGGATCTTGCTGCGCTCAGCTTCTGTGGATGAAGCAAACACTCAAGGACTATGGCATTCATCTGAAGCAAGTGCCACTCTACTGCGACAACGAAAGCGCCATCAAGATTGCCAACAACCCAGTTCAGCACTCGAAGACAAAGCACATTGAAATTCATCATCACTTTCTCAGAGATCATGTTGTGAAGGAAGATATTGATATCATACACGTCAACACTGAAGAGCAATTGGCAGATATCTTCACCAAGCCCTTGGATGAGAAGAGATTTTGCAAGTTACGGTGTGAGCTAAATATCCTGGAATCCTCAAATGTCCTGTGATCAGGCACACATCCTAACCCTTATGCATATTGATGACTTAGATGTGCAACACACGAAGTAAAGTATATCTTCAATCAATGAAGACATACATTCTAAGTGTGAATACATTAATGTGGAATTTGACTTCGGAGCGCCACGATAATTGTGCGCCGTGTCTGGGTCTAATACTTCCTATACGGTGGGTAACGCCACCACCAAATGTTCTATTTGAAGTGTTTCACTCATGGCGTTACCTTGCTATGTCTTCACATTTGGTTTGGCTTCAATCTCAACATGTTTTCATGATTATCTTCACTATGTTGATTATATATATATATATACTAGTGTTCTGTCCTCTACAGCATTCACTTATAGCTATGTCTTCTTGTTGAATCTTTTGAACTAAGTGAATGTGATCGGACCCTAACCTCTCTGTGCTTTCTATCTCAAACTCTATCTCTCCAAATCATATGCATTATATTGAAACTGTCGAATGTCTTCTCTGCATCCTTGTCAGCAGAAGATACAGAGACAAACCTTAAGTCCACTTTCAATGCTCATTTCTCCACATGAAATCCGGAGAAGTAGGAACGACCACCCGACAATCCAGGCGTGCGTGGGACGTGGAACAAACCCCAAAATTCTGCATGATGACCACGTGTTCCTCAGATGCGAATCGCCAGGGGCACCTGTGTAATAACGTAGTGCCGCCCCTGTACCTATAAATACACACTTCACAGCGGTCATTATCTCTTCTTCCACTCTCGCACGAACCCTAGCGCCACCGCTAGCCCTCGACGACGCCGGCGACGAAGCGCTTCGCTGCCGCAACCTCTCCGACGCCGTCTTCACGCCGACCGCGGACATCGTCCTCTCCACCGTCGCCGTAGGTGTCCTCCGTCGCCAAGTTAGGGCACGAAAGATCGAACTGCTCGGCCTCCTCTTCCACTCCGTCTAGCAGTTCTTAGTGTGGTAAATAAAACTTCCTTTTTACGGCACCATTGATCCTATGGCTTTGTCACTTTCTACCACAAGCAGTTTCTATTCACACAAGTTAGATCTCTCTCATACTGCATCTCATAACATGCCTAGTATATTCACTTATGCTTCACAAAGTAGTTAGATTCCTCACTTGTACTGATCTCTGGATTCGTACGAATCTGGAACCAACTCCTTATCTATGAGTGAATGTCTTCGCACGATGAGGTCAATGTGTTCTAAACTGATTTATATTCAAAATCTTCTGAGAATGCATATGACCTCTTCCCCTTCCCTCGCACCTTAATGCTGTCACAGGTACATGTCCGTAGGAGAATCCCTTGGTTCTCATAGTCTGCATTCATTTACAGAATTATTACAGCATCATATCAATTCTCCCGAAGCCAGTTCCTGTCTGTCCAGCAAGCGAAAGCCCTTGAAGCCTTTGAACGTATTGAAGCCTTTCAGTTTAAAGTTCATGGCTTCAGAGAAATCAGCAAGGAAGGGTGGCAGAAAGCGTCGTGGAGAAACATCAAGAGATCTGCCAGATGACCTCTCAGAACTGTACAAGACAGATCCTGAAGAGGATTACAATCAGCGCAAAATACGAATCCAATGGATTCGACGCTATTCGGCAGAACAGTGGTTCAAGTACAGATTTGTGACAAAGGAATATGCTGAAAAGAATGCCATCAAGCGACCATGGGGAGACATCCTCTACAAAAATCTTCAACCCAGGACCAGAGATGAAGCCATTGAACAAGGCTTCTATCCCTGCATGGTCCGTGGACCACAGCCTGCGGATGCTGACCCATCGTCACTGCTATGGTGTCGTGACGACATTCTGTTCAAGCGCAACTTTCAGTTTGCCCAGAACTCAGTGAAGCAGAACAAGAAGACATTCGGACTAGACTTCAACCCTGGTCCTTCTGCTCCAAGGGCTGACGGCACCCGTGATGCAGAACCCAATGTCGTCGGTCCTTTCTACAACCTTCAAGGTCTCATCACCCATATCTTGGTTCAAGGACAGTCGTGAATGAGCCTGCAGCTGACGCTGAATCAGATGAAGTGCCTGCAGCGCCGAATCCAAAGAAGTTGAAGAAGCCTAAAGCTTCAAAGCCTGCCCCTTCACCAAAAATCTCACGGGCGAAGCCACTAGCAACTGCACCTCCTGAAGACAGTGTGCAGTCTGAAGATTTGTCACGCATCTCCAAGCCCCAGAAGGTCAAGATGCCTCTGCCACACATCGGCCAAGAGCTAACTGCTGCTGCCATTCTGCGCAATGATGCCATTGATCTATCAAGTGATGAAGATCTTGCAGATGACGCTCTTGAGCAACTCATCAAGAGCAAAGAAGAAGCAGAAATCTTCAATGATCTGCTGCTCTTTGATGTAACAATCATCCACAACTTCATTAATGAGTGGTTTGACACACCAAACATCAGCTTCGACGATCTCCAACTACCAATTAGCCTCAATGTCGCCTTCCATGGCGCCATTGCTTCAGAGTTAGCCATAGCCCAGCGCATTGTTGAACTGAAGCAGAAGATTGACTTTGAGAAATCTCAGTTCAAGAAGCATATGGCCAAGCTCAGCGTGCAAGACATGAAGAACTTCAAGATTATGCTGCACGAGCTCAAGGAAGCCTTTCTAAAGAAACGTGCAGAAGCTCAGGGTTCTCGTGAGCGCATGAAGGTCCTGACTGATAGGTGTGTGCAAGCCTACAATGAGGCTGAGAAGCGCAAGGCCCTTGGGCGTCCTGGCATCGACCCCAGGATGGCTGCCAAGAAGACGAAGAAGCCCGCTATGGCTGAACCCGAAGCACCAAGGCAGGAAGCAGATCCCCTTGTCTTCCCAACTAGCATGACTGGCCCGAAGCCAAAGGCCAGGTCAACCGCTTCAGAACTGAAGAAGACCAGGACTGGTGAGGCTGAAGCAAGGAAGAGAAAACATCCTGAAGCCTCTGCTACTGCCCCCGCCAAGAAGAAAAGAAAGACCAAGAAGGAACGGGCTGCTCCCACAAAGCCCTTGATTGTTGAACCCATTTCCATGATTCACCCCGACGCCGATCCACAAGAACGTCAACTGACTGTCCATGAGCCTGCTTTCACAGAGGCTCCTGAAGCTGAAGACTTTCCAGCAGCTGATCCCATCGCTGCTGAAGACATTGGTCACCATGACCATGTTGAAGATGATGCAGCCCTTTCTCAGCTAGAGCACCAAAAGGTATCATCGCCTGTGCTCACGCACAGCGAACTCATCAGCATTGGTCGTCCACTGACGCCAATTGCACAGAATGCTTCATGGGCGGATCGCCCACACGAGGAAGAAGACTTTGAGACCCAGCCAACAGCAACTCCATAGGCGTCACCCGCGTTGCGCAGGCTTCGCAAAGGTCCAAGGCCTCAAGTCTCTGCTGAAGACAATCCGGCTGCATCAGCCGCTGAAGAAGAAGTCCCACAAGTTGCCACTCCCCTGTCCCACCAAGAAGCGGTTCTCGAGGAGAACGTGATCGTGACCGACCCTCCTGCTCGTCAAGTGGAGGTTGAACATCTTGAGGCTGCCACCACCAACACCACTGAAGCCACTGACGCTGTCATGGCTGAAGCTAATGTGAAGCCCTCACCAACAAAAGCACCAGAAGTCAGTGAAGCCACTGATCCCGTCGCTTCTGTTCCTGCGTCTGCTGCCGGTCCCCAGTTCGACTATCATGTTGAGCACAGGCCTCAGGTACAGAAGCCAATCCCAAGATTGCCAAGGTTCCCATGTCCTGCATCAGCACCTGGCTCCTTCAATATCAATGGCTTCAGAGCAGACAACACATTCTTCAATAGCTCCAGGAACCCCTACTCAAGGGAAAGAATATCATCTGATTGGTTCTGGAGTTATCCGCAGCGAAGCTATTACTCATGCGTTCTTTACCACCAAGGTCGCATTTTCCCACACAAGCGCCTTGACATTGAAGCAATAGCTGGTCTGCCCTGTCTGGAAGAAGCTCTGGATTGCTTCAAAGAGGTTGGACTGCTGCCGTTCCTCACTGACCAAGAGCATTGGAATGAAGAGTTGCTGCTCCAATTCTATGCCACACTTCACATCCGCGGGTATAGCAGAGATCCGAAGACTTGGGTCCTGGAGTGGATGACAGGAAACGTTCATCACGAAGCCAAAGCCTTTGACATCATTGAGCTCACTGGTTTGCCCACTCCTGACGATCTCTACGAGCATGGCTGTCAGCTTCATAGTGAAGCTATTGAGAGCATCTTTCAGAAGACTGAACCTAATATGAATCAGATGCTCAGTATGATGAAGCCATTGCCCCAAGATGCTTCTTATCCCACGGAGTTCTTCGTTGAAGACCTTAAGTATCTGCCAAGAACCATTTATCACATCATAAGGCGAACTCTCTGGCCAATCAAAGGACATTCTCTCCATGCCAAGCTGGAAGGTGCAATGAAGACTTTGGTCTTCTATATTCTTCATGGAAAATGCTTCAATACACAGAATTTCTTCATTCGCCAACTTGCTGCATCTGGCTCTGATCTGTTTGGTTTGAAGTTCTATGCCCCTTGGGTAATGCGGCTGATCAAACTTCACTCCGCTATCTCATATCAGCCCTCTGCCTGCAATCATCGGATCTTTTTTCCTGATGTGGATATGTCTATTGAAGCCATCTATCCTGAGCCTGCCAAGGAACCTCTAAGTCTTCATAATGCAGAGCATCAAAGTTTTTCTCAGAACGTTGAAGGCGTTGAAGCCGTAACTCGTGTGTATCCTTTGGCTGGCACTACACGTGCACCGCATCCTGCTCTCACTGAAGCCACTGATAGCACCATTGCCCAACGACCCAAGAAGTGCACTCGTGTTCTCAATGACCGAGAGCTTCTGGTGGCTCTTCATCAGAAACAGGATAGGCATCATGACTGGCTGAAGCGTCAAATGCAAAGCCTCTTGGTGGATGTTAATCGCATTCGCAATCTTGCCACCAAGAATGCCTTTGTTGCTCATGAAACCTCTCGACGCACATGGAAAGGGCTGACGCTGCTGTGTTTTGAAAATGATCTTCAAGAGGATGGCTTCTCTGAGCGATTCAAGTTTGACTCCACACCTCCTTGAAGGGCAGTGCTGCGATGAACTCCATCTGTTGAAGACTCTGAGTTCTCTTCCTCTGCTGCAACTGTGAATGCCAGAGTGATCGAGGATGAAGACGATGCTACTTCACCGCCACCTCCTTCAGCACGCTTCGACTCTGATCCAAACTCTTCTGCACCACCAAACACCACCAACGACCCTGCTGCTTCACCTACTCTTCATGGGAACGAGTAGATGCTCTATGTCTTCAAACCTTTTTGGTCCTTACTGACAAAAGGGGGAGAAGCATATGAGTTTGATAGTCTTCAAGCAGGTCCATATGGGCGGGCGCTTTATATTTTGCTCCGTGCTTACAACTCTCGTTTTGCTACATTTGGTTCTTTGAGTTGTAACACTTAAACTCGATGGTCGTCTGCTACTTATTTGCCACCTTGTGTTGCGATGATAAATTTCGCATGTGCAACGATAAATTCCGCACTTAGATCATTCTGCAGACGTCCATTTTCCATTATGCATGTCATTATCTTCACATACTTTCTCATGCATAGTGGATTGTCATCATAAGTTGAAGTGGATCTCCACAAGTACAACCTGCCATGTGCATTTGCATTCCAAAAGCAAATTACTTATATGCACATCTTCAGGGGGAGCCCTTGCAACTTATGAAGACAATTCCTTATCCTTTACAATTTCACAGACTATATGTTGGGTTTCGTAGTAATTTCAAAAAATTTCCTACGCACACGCAAGATCATGTGATGCATAGCAACGAGGGGGAGAGTATTGTCTACATACCCTACGCAGACCGACTGCGGAAGCGATGACACGACGTAGAGGAAGTAGTCGTACGTCTTCACGATCCAACCGATCAAGCACCGAAACTATGGCACCTCCGAGTTCGAGCACACGTTCAGCTCGATGACGATCCCCGGACTCCGATCCAGCAAAGTGTCGGGGAAGAGTTTCGTCAGCACGACGGCGTGGTGACGATCTTGATGAACTACAGCAGCAGGGCTTCGCCTAAACTCCGCTACAGTATTATCGAGGAATATGGTGGCAGGGGGCACTGCACACGGCTAAGGAACAGATCACGTGGATCAACTTGTGTCTTGGGTGTCCCCTTGCCTCCGTATATAAAGGATCCAAGGGGGGGGTGCGGCCGGCCCTAGAGGAGGCGCGCAGGAGGAGTCCTACTCCTACCGGGAGTAGGACTCCCCCCCCAATCCTTGTCCAACTAGGAGAGGTGGAGGGAGAGAAGGAAAAGGGGGGGGGGGCGCCGCCCCTCCCTCCTTGTCCAATTCGGACTAGGGGGAGAGGGGGCGCGCGGCCTGCTGTGGCAGCCCCTTCCTCTTCTCCACATTAGGCCCATAAGGCCCATTAACCCCCCGAGGGGTTCTGGTAACCCCCCGGTGCTCCGGTTTTATCCGATACTCTTCCGGAACCCTTTCGGTGTCCGAATATAGTCATACAATATATCAATCTTTACGTCTCGACCATTTCGAGACTCCTCGTCATGTCCGTGATCACATCCGGGACTCCGAACAACCTTCGGTACATCAAAATGCATAAACTCATAATATAACTGTCATCGTAACCTTAAGCGTGCGGACCCTACGGGTTCGAGAACAATGTAGACATGACCGAGACACGTCTCCGGTCAATAACCAATAGCGGGACCTGGATGCCCATATTGGCTCCTACATATTCAACGAAGATCTTTATCGGTCAGACCGCATAACAACATACGTTGTTCCCTTTGTCATCGGTATGTTACTTGCCCGAGATTCGATCGTCGGTATCCAATACCTAGTTCAATCTCGTTACTGGCAAGTCTCTTTACTCGTTCCGTAATACATCATCTCACAACTAACATATTAGTTGTAATGCTTGCAAGGCTTATGTGATGTGTATTACCGAGAGGGCCCAGAGATACCTCTCCGACAATCAGAGTGACAAATCCTAATCTCGAAATACGCCAACCTAACATCGACCATTGGAGACACCTGTAGTACTCCTTTATAATCACCCAGTTACGTTGTGACGTTTGGTAGTACCCAAAGTGTTCCTCCGGTAAACGGGAGTTGCATAATCTCATAGTCATAGGAACATGTATAAGTCATGAAGAAAGCAATAGCAACATACTAAACGATCGGGTGCTAAGCTAATGGAATGGGTCATGTCAATCAGATCATTCTACTAATGATGTGGCCTCGTTAATCAAATAACAACTCATTGTTCATGGTTAGGAAACATAACCATCTTTGATTAACGAGCTAGTCAAGTAGAGACATACTAGTGACACTATGTTTGTCTATGTATTCACACATGTATTATGTTTCCGGTAAATACAATTCTAGCATGAATAATAAACATTTATCATGATTATAAGGAAATAAATAATAACTTTATTATTGCCTCTAGGGCATATTTCCTTCAGTCTCCCACTTGCACTAGAGTCAATAATCTAGATCACATCACAATGTGATTAATATCGATAGTTCACATCATCATGTGATTAACACCCATAGTTCACATCGCCATGTGACCAACACCCAAAGGGTTTACTAGATTCAGTAATCTAGTTCACATCGCTATGTGATTAACACCCAAAGAGTACTAAGGTGTGATCATGTTTTGCTTGTGAGAGAATCTTAGTCAACAGGTCTTTCACATTCAGATCCGTTATGTATTTTGCAATTTTCTATGTCTACAATGCTCTGCACGGAGCTACTCTAGCTAATTGCTCCCACTTTCAATATGTATCTAGATCGAGAGTTAGAGTCATCCAGATCGGTGTCAAAACTTGCATCGACGTAACCCTTTACAATGAACCTTTTGTCACTTCCATAATCGAGAAACATATCCTTATTCCACTAAGGATAATTTTGACCGCTGTCCAGTGATCTACTCCTAGATTACTATTGTACTCCCTTGCTAAACTCAGTGTAGGGTATACAATAGATCTGGTACACAGCATGGCATACTTTATAGAACCTATGGCCAAGGCATAGGGAATGACTTTCATTCTCTTTCTATCTTCTGCCGTGGTCGGGTTTTGAGTCTTACTCAATTTCACACCTTGTAACACAGGCAAGAACTCTTTCTTTGACTGTTCCATTTTGAACTACTTCAAAATCTTGTCAAGGTATGTACTCATTGAAAAAAAAACTTATCAAGCGTCTTGATCTATCTCTATAGATCTTGATGCTCAATATGTAAGCAGCTTCACCGAGGTCTTTCTTTGAAAAACTCCTTTCAAAACACTCCTTTATGCTTTGCAGAATAATTCTACATTATTTCCGATCTACAATATGTCATACACATATACTTATCAGAAATGATGTAGTGCTCCCACTCACTTTCTAGTAAATACAGGCTTCACTGCAAGTCTATATAAACTATATGCTTTGATCAACTTATCAAAGCGTATATTCCAACTCCGAGATGCTTGCACCAGTCCATAGATGGATTGCTGGAGCTTGCGTATTTTGTCAGCACCTTTAGGATCAACAAAATCTCTTGGTTGCATCACATACAACTCTTCTTTAATAACTCCATTAAGGAATGCAGTTTTGTTTATCCATTTGCCAGATTTCATAAAATGTGGCAATTGCTAACATGATTCGGACAGACTTTTAAGCATCGATACGAGTGAGAAAATCTCATTGTATTCAACATCTTGAACTTTGTCAAAAACCTTTTTCGACAAGTCTAGCTTTTTAGATAGTAACACTACTATCAGCGTCCGTCTTCCTCTTGAAGATCCATTTATTTTCTATGGCTTGCCGATCATCGGGCAATTCCACCAAAGTCCACACTTTGTTCTCATACATGGATCTCATCTCAGATTTCATGGCCTCAAGCCATTTCGCGGAATCTGGGCTCATCATCGCTTCCTCATAGTTCGTAGGTTCATCATGGTCTAGTTACATGACTTCCAGAACAGGATTACCGTACCACTCTAGTGCGGATCTCACTCTGGTTTACCTACGAGATTCGGTAGTAACTTGATCTGAAGTTACATGATCATCATCATTAGCTTCCTCACTAATTGGTGTAGTAGTCACAGGAACAAATTTTTGTGATCAATTACTTTCCAATAAGGGAGAAGGTACAATTACCTCATCAAGTTCTACTTTCCTCCCACTCACTTATTTCGAGAGAAACTCCTTCTCTAGAAAGGATCCATTTATTAGCAACGAATGTTTTGCCTTCGGATCTGTGATAGAAGGTGTACCCAACAATTTCCTTTGGGTATTCTATGAAGACGCACTTCTCTGATTTGGGTTTGAGCTTATCTGGATGAAACTTTTTCACATAAGCATCGCAGCCCCAAACTTTAAGAAACGACAACTTTGGTTTCTTGCTAAACCATAGTTCATATAGTGTCGTCTCAACAGATTTAGATGGTGCCCTATTTAACGTGAATGCAGCTATCTCTAATGCATGATCCCAAAACGATATTGGTAAATCGGTAAGAAACATCATAGATTGTACTATATCCAATAAAGTACGGTTATGACGTTCGGACACACCATTATGATGTGGTGTTCTAGGTGGCATGAATTTGTGAAACTATTCCACATTGTTTTAATTGAAGACCAAACTCGTAACTCAAATATTTGTCTCTGCGATCAGATCGTAGAAACTTTATTTTTCTTGTTACGATGATTTCCACTTCACTCTGAAATTCTTTGAACCTTTCAACTATTTCAGACTTATGTTTCATCAAGTAGATATACCCATATCTGCTTAAATCATTTGTGAAGGTCAGAAAATAACGATACCCGCCGCAAGCCTTAACACTCATCGGATCGCATACATCAGTATGTATTATTTCCAATGAGTCAGTTGCTCGCTCCACTGCTCCGGAGAACGGAGTCTTAGTCATCTTGCCCATGAGGCATGGTTCGCAAGCATCAAGTGATTCATAATCAAGTGATTCTAAAATCCCATCAGCATGGGGTTTCTTCATGCGCTTTACACTGATATGACCCAAACGGCAGTGCCACAAATAAGTTGCACTATCATTATTAAATTTGCATCTTTTTGGCCTCAATATTATGAATATGTGTATCACTACGATCGAGATCCAACAAACTATTTTCATTGGGTGTATGACCATTGAAGGTTTTATTCATGTAAACAGAACAACAATTATTCTCTGATTTTAAATGAATAACCGTATTGCAATAAACATGATCAAATCATATTCATGCTCAACGCAAACGCTAAATAACATTTATTTAGGTTTGACACTTATCCCGAAAGTATAGGGAGTGTGCGATGATGATCATATCAATCTTGGAACTACTTCCAACACTCATCGTCACTTTCCCTTCAACTAGTCTCTGTTTATTCTGTAACTCCTGTTTTGAGTTACTAATCTTAGCAACCGAACAAGTATCAAATACTCAGGGGCTACTATAAACACTAGTAAGGCACACATCAATAACCTGTATATCAAATATACCCTTGTTCATTTTGCCATCCTTCTTACCCACCAAATATTCAGGGCATTTCCGTTTCCAGTGACCATTCCCTTTGCAGTGTAAGCACTCAGTTTCAGGCTTTGGTTCAGCTTTGGGCTTCTTCATGGGAGTGACAACTTGCTTGTCTTTCCAGTTGAAGTTCCCTTTTCTTTCCCTTTGCCCTTTTCTTGAAACTAGTGATCTTGTCAACCATCAACACTTGATGCTCTTTCTTGATTTCTACCTTCATCGATTTCAACATCACGAAGAGCTCGGGAATCATTTTCATCATCCCTTGCATACTATAGTTCATCATGAAGTTCTACTAACTTGGTGATGGTGACTAGAGAATTCTGTCAATCACTATCTTATCTGGAAGATTAACTCCCACTTGATTCAAGCGATTGTAGTACCCAGACAATCTGAGCACATGCTCACTAGTTGAGCGATTCTCCTCCATCTTTTAGCTATAGAACTTGTTGGAGACTTCATATCTCTCAACTCGGGTATTTGCTTGAAATATTAACTTCAACTCCTGGAACATCTCATATGGTCCATGATGTTCAAAAACATCTTTGAAGTCCCGATTCTAAGCCATAAAGCATGGTGCACAAAACTATCAAGTAGTCATCATATTGAGCTAGCCAAACGTTCATAACGTCTGCATCTGCTCCTGCAATAGGTCTGTCACCTAGCGGTGCATTAAGGACATAATTCTTCTGTGCAGCAATGAGGATGAACCTCAGATCACGGATCCAATCCGCATCATTGCTACTAACATTTTCAACACAATTTTCTCTAGGAACATATCAAAATAAACATATGAAAGCAACAACGCAAGCTATTGGTCTTACAACATAATTTGCAAAATACTACCAGGACTAAGTTCATGATAAATTTAAGTTCAATTAATCATATTACTTAAGAACTCCCACTTAGACAGACATCTCTCTAGTCATCTAAGTGATCACGTGATCCAAATCAACTAAACCATAACCGATCATCACGTGAGATGGAGTAGTTTTCAATGGTGAACATCGTTATGTTGATCATATCTACTATATGATTCACGCTCGACCTTTCGGTCTCCGTGTTCCGAGGCCATATCTGCATATGCTAGGCTCGTCAAGTTTAACCTGAGTATTCTGCGTGTGCAAAACTGGCTTGCACCCGTTGTAGATGGACGTAGAGCTTATCACACCCGATCATCACGTGGTGTCTGGGCACGACGAACTTTGGCAACGGTGCATACTCAGGGAGAACACTTCTTGATAATTTAGTGAGAGATCATCTTATAATGCTACCGTCAATCAAAGCAAGATAAGATGCATAAAAAGATAAACATCACATGCAATCAATATAAGTGATATGATATGGCCATCATCATCTTGTGCTTGTGATCTCCATCTCCGAAGCACCGTCATGATCACCATCGTCACCGGCGCGACACCTTGATCTCCATCGTAGCATCGTTGTCGTCTCGCCAATCTTTATGCTTCCACGACTATCACTACCGTTTAGTAATAAAGTAAAGCATTACATCGCGATTGCATTGCATACAATAAAGCGACAACCATATGGCTCCTGCCAGTTGCCGATAACTCGGTTACAAAACATGATCATCTCATACAATAAAATTCAGCATCATGCCTTGACCATATCACATCACAACATGCCCTGCAAAAACAAGTTAGACGTTCTCTACTTTGTTGTTGCATGTTTTACGTGGCTGCTACGGGCTTAAGTAAGAACCAATCTCACCTACGCATCAAAACCCACAACGATAGTTTGTCAAATAGACTCCGTTTTAACCTTCGCAAGGACCGGGCGTAGCCATACTTGGTTCAACTAAAGTTGGAGAGGCAGTCGCCCGCAAGCCATCTCTGTGCAAAGCACGTCGAGGGAACCGGTCTCGCGTAAGCGTACGCGTAAGGTTGGTCCGGGTCGTCTCGTCCAACAATACCGCCGAACCAAAGTATGACATGCTGGTAGGCAGTATGACTTGTATCGTCCACAACTCACTTGTGTTCTACTCGTGCAAATAACATCAACATAAATAACCTAGGCTCGGATGCCACTGTTGGGTTTCGTAGTAATTTCAAAAAATTCCTACGCACACGCAAGATCATGTGATGCATAGCAACGAGGGGGAGAGTATTGTCTACGTACCCTACGCAGACCGACTGCGGAAGCGATGACACGACGTAGAGGAAGTAGTCGTACGTCTTCACGATCCAACCGATCAAGCACCGAAACTACGGCACCTCCGAGTTCGAGCACACGTTCAGCTCGATGACGATCCCCGGACTCCGATCCAGCAAAGTGTCGGGGAAGAGTTTCGTCAGCACGACGGCGTGGTGACGATCTTGATGAACTACAGCAGCAGGGCTTCGCCTAAACTCCGCTACAGTATTATCGAGGAATATGGTGGCAGGGGGCACCGCACACGGCTAAGGAACAGATCACGTGGATCAACTTGTGTCTTGGGTGTCCCCTTGCCTCCGTATATAAAGGATCCAAGGGGGGGTGCGGCCGGCCCTAGAGGAGGCGCGCAGGAGGAGTCCTACTCCTACCGGGAGTAGGACTCCCCCCCCCCCCAATCCTTGTCCAACTAGGAGAGGTGGAGGGAGAGAAGGAAAAGGGGGGGGCGCCGCCCCTCCCTCCTTGTCCAATTCGGACTAGGGGGAGAGGGGGCGCGCGGCCTGCTGTGGCAGCCCCTTCCTCTTCTCCACATTAGGCCCATAAGGCCCATTAACCCCCCGGGGGGTTCCGGTAACCCCCCGGTGCTCCGGTTTTATCCGATACTCTTCCGGAACCCTTCCGGTGTCCGAATATAGTCATCCAATATATCAATCTTTACGTCTCGACCATTTCGAGACTCCTCGTCATGTCCGTGATCACATCCGGGACTCCGAACAACCTTCGGTACATCAAAATGCATAAACTCATAATATAACTGTCATCGTAACCTTAAGCGTGCGGACCCTACGGGTTCGAGAACAATGTAGACATGACCGAGACACGTCTCCGGTCAATAACCAATAGCGGGACCTGGATGCCCATATTGGCTCCTACATATTCAACGAAGATCTTTATCGGTCAGACCGCATAACAACATACGTTGTTCCCTTTGTCATCGGTATGTTACTTGCCCGAGATTCGATCGTCGGTATTCAATACCTAGTTCAATCTCGTTACCGGCAAGTCTCTTTACTCGTTCCGTAATACATCATCTCACAACTAACATATTAGTTGTAATGCTTGTAAGGCTTATGTGATGTGTATTACCGAGAGGGCCCAGAGATACCTCTCCGACAATCAGAGTGACAAATCCTAATCTCGAAATACGCCAACCCAACATCGACCATTGGAGACACCTGTAGTACTCCTTTATAATCACCCAGTTACGTTGTGACGTTTGGTAGTACCCAAAGTGTTCCTCCGGTAAACGGGAGTTGCATAATCTCATAGTCATAGGAACATGTATAAGTCATGAAGAAAGCAATAGCAACATACTAAACGATCGGGTGCTAAGCTAATGGAATGGGTCATGTCAATCAGATCATTCTACTAATGATGTGACCTCGTTAATCAAATAACAACTCATTGTTCATGGTTAGGAAACATAACCATCTTTGATTAACGAGCTAGTCAAGTAGAGGCATACTAGTGACACTATGTTTGTATATGTATTCACACATGTATTATGTTTCCGGTAAATACAATTCTAGCATGAATAATAAACATTTATCATGATTATAAGGAAATAAATAATAACTTTATTATTGCCTCTAGGGCATATTTCCTTCACTATATTCCTTGTTGAAAACTTTAACTAGTTTGTCATCAATCACCAAAAAGGGGGAGATTGTAAGTGCATCTAGTGCCACCCCTAGTTGGTTTTGGAGTATTGACGACAAACCTAGTTGAGGGACTAATGTGTTTGTGAGAATTGCAGGATAACACAGGTAGAAGTCCCTCATTGATTCGGTTTTCCTACCAGAGATGACCCCTAAAAATGTATGAAGACATTGAAGTCAAAAGTGGTATATGAAGATATTCACATTGAAGACTATGACAAGAGAAGACATCGCATGAAGCCTATGGAGCTCGAAGACTTAGATCTTTCGTAGTTATTTTTCTTCCTCTTTGTTGAGTCATAGGAACCACCGTACTGTTAAGTGGGGTCCAAGAGAACCAGTCAGAATGACTGAAGTGATGCTTAAACAAAACCTATGTCTTCGAGTGAAGACTTTGAGAGCGAATCTTGTCCAGAGTCGGACAAGTCAGCTTTGCTTGTAGCCCAAGTAAAGTTGTTGTGTGAGTTTGAAATCTGACCGTTGGAACACGTGTCAGTTCCTTAGTGACCAAGGGTCATTTCGGATAAATTAGTTCGGGTTGCCAAGTGGCTATAAATAGCCCACCCCCTACAACCATAAACGGTTGGCTGCTCAGATTCAGAGTACGGCTTTTGTCGTTTGAGAGCAACCCACCTCGAAGCCTTTGAGAGAGAATTCCTTGCGAGGATAAAGCCCTAACCACCCAGAGCCAAAGAGAATTAGGCATCACTTAAGTCTTCTTGTTTGTGTGATCTGAAGACTTATTACACTTGAGGACTGTGCATCCTCCAGCCGGTTAGGCGTCGCGTTCTGAGCATCCAAGAGACATTGTGGATTGCCGGTGAACGAAGTCTGTGAAGGTTTGGGAGTCTACCTTGAAGACTTACCAGAGTGATTGGGCGAGGTCTGTGTGACCTTAGCTCAAGGGGAATATGGTGAGGACTGGGTGTCCTGAGCTACGTGTTCAGGACTAGGTGTCCGGGACTGTGTGTCCTAAGGTTTAAATACCTAGCTGCCCTAACCAGACGTACAGTTGTCACAGCAACTGGAACTGGTCCAACAAATCATTGTCTTCAACGAGTCACTGGTTTCATCTTCCCTTCCCTTTACTTACTGTTACTCCTTGTGAAGTCATTGTATGATTGCACTATCTTTTATCTTCACTGAGTGATTGTGTTTTCTATTTGGCTTCATAATATCTTCCTACCTGATCCTTACTACATTGCTGCTATTAGTCATTGTGCTTTCACTCCATTGAATACTTGACTATGGCTTGCCTAGTGTAGTCTACCTTCTGTTGCAGGGTAATAGGTTTATTTCTATCGTTTGTCTTCATAACTTCCACGTTTTGAATACTTTCATAAAAATCGCCTATTCACCCCCCCTCTAGTCGATATAACGCACTTTCAATTTCCTTGTGTTCCTCGTACCCAAGGTTGTTGATTTTAGAAATTTATGCACCGCCGCTGTGGGAAAAAACATGTTGCCCCCACCTGGACTCCCGTGCCTCCTCCTCCTAGTGGAATACGAACACAATCGCTGCCTCCCTTGGACTCAACGGCTCCGGTGATCACTAACGGCGATGAATGACATGTGTGCCTTGATCCCCAATGATTTAAGCCTCCCTTGAGCGACGACGGCGAAGGATGGGGACGGGGAGGCAATTTTGGAGGTGGTCGATGAACGATGGAGACAGGGGGCTATGTATTTTAGGGGAGAAATTTTCACGGCTTCATGTACTAGCTAAACAATTTTTTTCAACAAAAAAACAATCTGCATGCAAGTGGGCCATGGGCCATTGATTTATTCTTGAATATGGTGATCAAAGCGAATTTTTTGGACAAGTCCAATGACCAACGAAGAATTTCACTCTGTTGCTGGCCTACTGGCACATACGTGGACGGACAAATTGGTCAAACTGTACGCCATGTAGGCATAATACAGAGCCAAAGCAAACGGGATGACCGTCAGTGCTCACTGTTGTGACTTTCATGGCCGTATATTGGGTATTCCTAAATCCACTGACCGAAGTGAAATTTGGTAACGAGTCAAGTGACCTGTGGTGAATTTATCTACCATAGGCGCATCCAAAAGTTCCATTCGGGGTCACCATGTGTGGCTTATTGATGGCGTCCCGATCAGGTGGGCCGGGTTAAGGATCCCCTTGCCGGTTCCGACCTAGGGAACTTTGGGTGGTCCATGACGATCTGCAAGGAAACCGGAAGCCTTGCCGTTCAAGACAAGGACTTCTTATCCGTGGAAAACTCATCTCCACCAACATAGCCGAGTAGGGCTCCTATTATCCTAGGCTAGTCGATAGATCATCTGCTGAAAACTCAGATCATCATATCTAGATACACAACAATCTCATGGTAGACCACGTATACTTTGTACTCCATCCCAAATCAATACAAACACAAGCAATGTCAGGTATTATCTCTTTGAGAGATTCCGAACCTAGGTAAAACCTCATGTGCTTGGTGCCATCGCATCTAGGCTACTAGGTCGGGACCCTCTACCCGAGATTCACCAGAATCGACTCTGTTATTAGTGGCCCGTGCAGATCCAAAAAAGTAGTCGCACCTTCAGATTGGTTCCGGCACGATCTATGCACCGGAACGGGTCTTTGTTGCCTACTCGATTGGTGACCTCGGTCGGGTAGGACTATGTCTCATGTCGGACCCGTCAGAGATCGATGAGCATCTTCATCCACATCAACTTCAATATCAGTTGAGATCATGGACAGATTCGTTAATGGAGCTCTGAGGCTTAACGTCGACTTTGCCCTCATGCGACCGTGTAGAATTTTTTGGACACAGGATTCGTTTTTTCCATCCCCACCTCCTGGAGCATCTTTTTCACGATTCCTCCAGTGGGATTGAGGAGAATTCAGTATAGAACAACCCTATAAATTTTTAGCGTGTTCCGACAGTGGAAAACTCCGACAGTCGACGTTATACCAAGACCTTGTCGGGACGGAAATCCACATGAGTTCGAGAGTACGAGTCCAACGGCCAACTCTGACATCCTTTGGAAGATCCAGTCGTTCAGATCAAGCAGAATTTCTTTATCAACAACACCCCACATTTGAGTTCAATCCGTCGGGGCAAACTACGAGGGATCGCGAGGAGTGCATCAATTTACGAATATATTTTCTGCGCAAAAAAAATCCAATCCGAGTTCATCTTTTTTCATGAACGGGCTATCAAATCTGTTTTTTGGGGGATTTTTTTGTAGGGTGTTGTGTTTTGTTCTCAAACATACGCCTACAAATTTTGATCCTTTTTCGAGGTGCTCTTCACATACCTATACTTTTAGGGGATTATCCCCGACCCAAATACGTTCGTCGGGGGAGTGGAGTCAAGGGGCAGCGCGAGTGATCATTCTGGAGCAGCAACACACAGTGAGGAGCGAACGGTGCAGCTGTGCACCATGGGGGTCTCGCAGTGGAGGTGTTGGCGTGTGGGGTGTCCTCCTGGAGGCGCCGGTATGGGTGTGGGAGGTGGCGGCGCGGCTGGACCATGGAGGACGTGGAGCTCGACCAGGAGGTGTTGCAGGAGCAGCGGCCATGAGTCGATGCGGTGGTGCCTTCATGGAGGTAGCGATGCAGATCAGATATGGGCCCGATATGGGCTCAGGGTCATGGCCGCTGCACGCCTGTCCTCCTGGAGTTGGTGTGACTAGCTGATGAAGGTGTTGTCGGTGGCCCTTGGCCGCTGGATGCCGAGGAAGGTCTGGCGTTGCTGTTTTCTCTGCCGTGCGGGAGGTGGAAGATGGGTTGCATGCTCTTTGCCATCTGGGGTGTTGGTGTATCACGATGTTATGTCACGACGGCGAGGTGTTGTGGTGGCGGCGGAGTGATCCAACACGGACAGTGTTGCCCCAATGCGGTGGGAAGGGATGGTGGTGTGCGACATTACTGATGAAAATCCTACCCTGTCTTCAATCGGTGATGGCGGCGACGACGCCTGTGGGTGTCGTTTCCCTGCTTGGAGGCGTCGCTGAGGTGTGTTGGCATGTCCCCTCCTCGCTTGGGTTGCTGTCTTCGGGCGAAAGCCTAGGTCCGTTGGTGGATCGGTCTCAGCGTTGTTTCTCTATTGGGAACATCGCATGTGTGGAGGCAAGGCCTTGAGGTACTGCGTTGTAGTTCTCTTGTTGTGTTTGCCGGTGGTCCAGGTGGATCTTCATGGGCACTATATACGAAATGACCGGTTAGTCCAAGAAAGATGGTTTCTCAGGACTGACCGAGTCCCTCCACCCACTTGTCGTCTCCTTTTAGGTATTTAAGGGTGGGTTGGTGCGTCGGTAAGAAAAGTTCAAGTGAAGTTGTTGTTTTTCAAGGTATCCGGTGTCGGTCGAGGCGCAACTTGGAGTTTTTGTTTAGGGAACACCCCTTTTGCGCTGTGTTTGTAACGGTTTGTGGTGGCTAATCTTGCGATTACCTCGGTGTAGTGTTTGAACTACTATTGTTGTTTGTGTCGAGATGTAGCTTCTGTATTTATCTTTTGCGTTTTATAAAATACATGATACGTCTAGGCATACTCTCTCGAGGAAAAAATATACGTTCAATGTCCATGATTTCTCATTTTTCGGATGGGCGGCCTCAATGATTTTTTTAAACTATTGAGGGTAGTCAAGGTATATGAGTGACGGCGTCACTGCTCTGATTAGATTGCCTTCATTTTATTGAAGGCATGGCACTATTTGTTACCATGGAGAAGATGATTCCGAGAAATTTTCACTCTAAATCATAGTTATACGAGTTAGTTTGTAATTCCTTACATCCATGATGGCAAGCATTGTATCTGTAATTTTGTCAAGTTCAAATAAAATTATGCGTAATAAAAAAAGCAAACTCTGAAAAAAAATTAGAAGTGTTTACTACGTAGTAGTTTCGAGCATCTGCCTAAAAGAAAAACAGTTCATAAAAAAACAGTTTCCAGCAAAAAAAAACTGAAATCTGTACACAGAAAGAGGTAGTGGTATTCCTCTATCCTCCGGAAAGGAAAACAATTATTACCAAAATAGATAAGATAAGGATCCGACGCGCAGAAATCAATTTACGTCGAAGCCTAAGCAGAAGCGTGTTGTGCACATTTCAGCCTTTACAGATATCTTCTCAAAATTCCCAGCTAGCTTACAGCTCAAGCGCGCAGACCAAAACAGGTCACATGGCATGGCATGGCATCAGGACGCGAAGAAAAGAAGAGACGATGGATGAAAAACAAAAGCGAGCAGGCAACGGCGCATGCGGCCATGTGACCTCGCCCGCGCCGATCGAGACGAAACCAGAGCTCCGCACATGGCTTTGGTCCTCCCGTCCGGACTAAATCGACAGCGCAACGAGCAACGGCCGCTCTCATCGGTTTACCGTTGTCGTCCTGCTATAGCCTTTCGATCCCCGTACCACGCCGCATCAAGATTCAAGACAGGAGGTAGGCCCCTGATCCGGATGATGGGTGAGAATTCAGCAAATTCCACACGGCAGAGCAAACTGCTCGAACAGAGCGCGTAGTCGAGTAGCGTTGCAGATTAGGGTTTCTTGCCATTTTTCGCGGTTGTGTTTTTTTTTTTTTGCGGGGTTAATTAATAGAGAACAGATTCGTACATCCAGGAGCGGAGATCAATCAGGTAACAAATGAAAGAATTCTATTGATGATGATAATCTCGCGCATGTGTAGCGCAACACGGCGGTGTTACATATAACTCACTCCCCAGCTCAACAAAGAGAACCGAAAAAGAATCTCGTCGGAGTATAAACAACGTTGGATCAGACTCAGAGCCCCACGGCGGCGGCAGGTCGAAGATCAGCTCAGGACCCTCGCCACATCTAGAACATGATGGCGGCTGCGACCGCGCCGGCGACGGCGACGAAGCTGGCGGCGGACGAGTACACGGCGGAGCTCGCGGGGGCGCCGGTGGGGGCACCGGTGGGCGTGGCGGAGACCGCGGAGGGCGTCATCGCGGAGGGAGCGTCGGTGGGCGGGGCCGGGGGCGAGGCCATCGGGGACGGCGACGCGGCGGTGGGCGGGGTGGCGACCGGCGCAGGGGCGGTGGCCGGCGACCTCGCCGGCGGTGCGGGGAGCGGGGCCATCCTGGGCGCCGGCATGGGGCCCTGCGCGGCGGCGGCGACGGCGAGGAGCGCGATGACGGCGGCGACCACGGCGAAGCGAGCCATCTGGCTGTTGTTGTTGATTGCTGGTTCAGAGAGGAGATGGGACGCGATGGGAAGCGAACGCTTGGGCTATGGTGTGGAGAGCGGAGAGGCTGTTGAGTTGTGAGGACTGGGACGGGGCGAGGAGGCTGGTATTTATAGCGGGAAGGCGATTTTCCAAACGTCGGTCGAGGCAGGCAAGGCAACAACAGCTGGAACGTTGAAGCCTCGGGCTGTCGTCACGGGCAGCGACGACGCGTGAGACCAGAGCAGAGCAGAGCAGTCTGTCTTCGCGGGGACGGCGCCGCGCAAAGCTGAACTCTTCGCGCCGCGGCACCGCGTCGTCCCGGTGGTTAATGGGGACACGTTGTGTAGAAGGTGAAGATTGGATGGACGTGTGTGTACAATTTTCTACCGAGGCTTCGAGTCGGCGGCTGTATCACGTGTGGTTCGTGGTCGGTGGTCTGGCAGATTGGTGAGGAGTAGAAGTTTGGCTTTGCCAAATTGGTGATAGAGAACGTAAATGATTCAGTTTGTCTAATTCACATCTAGATGTTTTTTAAGAATGTCACATCTAAGCTCCCACAAATATATAATGCAGCAACAAGAAATAAAAAAAAACTAGGACAAAAAAATAGACCACAAACAGAGTGGAAATCAGCTTAGATGTGACATAGTTATGCCACATCTGGATGTGTCCTAGACAGACCCTAAATGATTTGACTCCACCAACTCATCGGTCGATCGGGTTTGGTCAGACTCGTCGCCCGTACGCCTCCTCTCCTCTGCTCTTCTCCGACGCGCTATTTCTGTTTTTGAGTGAGTAACTCTGACTGAGTCGCTATATGGGCGTGATCACCGTAACAACCATTGATAAGATGATCTTGGATCGAACAAAATCACCCTAGCAGAGTCATCAAAAATTATGCAGGGCGCTTTATATCAAGCCCACTAACCTCCAATTTGTAGATTGTTGACGTTGGTTTGGAGCGCACAACATCCCTAAACAGCTCGCGTGGGAGGGATGTTTCACCTTCCCCATGTCTCCCGTGCTGGCCCCGTGGCCCGTCACAAATTGCCGCCACTTTTTTCCGTCGTTAGTAACTAGTATAAAAGGCCCCATAGCTTCCACTTCTCTTCTTATCGCCCACAACCTACATTTTCCTTTTCGCCGTCCACAGCCCCCACTATCATCACCGATGGAATGGGTGTTGTTCTCGGAGGAGGACAGGATCACCATGAGGTGTTGTTAATAATTAGGCTAACCATCTTGTGGGATACATATGGATTTCTTCAAGGATTTGTAAGTGTCCCTGAAAATGGTTAATATACTGTTGTGAGTAGCACAACGGAGGCAACTTTGGCTGTTGGCGCTCACGGTGTGTCATCGGGCGTGCGTCGGCCACTCTAGCAGATGTAATAGATGGTGGACTTCCGCACTAGTAGTGACCGGCGGATGGAGCTACGGTCCACGGCTTGGTGGTCGTGATTCAGATTTGGTCAGCCAAGTGGGAGTGGCTGCAAACTATACTGCATCGACCTTCTACGGCTCCACAACATTGATGGTCACTGAAAGATCTTCGGCGGTGTTCATCTATGAAGATTCATTGGTTGACTTCGGCAGTGAGATGCAAATAATGAACGACGACTTAACCCAGCGGGATGGTTGTGCAGCGGCGATGTTCGCATCACATGTAGCTGCTGGGATCGCGGAAAAGTGATGGTGACAACACTAGAGTGACTTCGATTGTGGTGCTACTCAAGCACCCGGTCGCGAGCTCTGGGGTGAAAGCCAAGGTCTGACCCGGGCTGATAATATAACGATATTTTTACGTCGTTACTTTATTGAAGGCACTGCTCGGGTATGCACAGATTGATTATTCAAGGTGAAAAATTTATTCTGGTCTTAGTGGTTAGATCAGGTGACGGTGACGCTTGAGTGTTGCTCCCTTCTTGAAGGAGTAGATGATGTTGCAGAATCTTGCCGTCTGAATGGTGTCATGAGATGGTTGGTGTTGATATGGTCATTGTTAAGAAAATCGTTAAGTGCTAGCTGCTCGAGGTCGGAGAGTAGGGGATTAATAGGCCAAATAGGGATTAATTGGCAAGTTAACTGATTAAACGAACGAATTCTTAAACATGGGTTGTACTAGTGTGTGTTTTTGTGTGTGTGTGTATGTTAGTGTTGATTGTGTGTATCCTGTGAAGAGATCAGGTGTGTTCTTTGTGTTTGTATCCTTTCTATGCTTTTTCTTAATCAATAAGTACATCAATTATATAAAAAAAAGTGGTGCCAGAGCTTGTGCCTTATGTGCGTGTGATCTGTGTGCGTGCATGGACGGATCAGAGTAGACGGACGTGTAGCTGTGGATGAGCAGCTTGCCATCGTCCGTGACGTGTACGTGCTCTAGTTGGCTGCATGCGTGACGAGCAACTCTGCGTGCGTAGAGGAGGCGGCGTCTCTGCGAACTGTCGACCGCGCCTCGCCCTTCTAGCACGACGGTGGCACCCTCCGGCACACCATCCCACCGTGGAGCCGATGCCCAGCGCCACCTCCTATCCGAACTCGCCCTCCTATCCTCGTCGACCCTCTCGCCAATATGGAGCAGCCGGGATGCGTCGCTGACCAAAGCGCCTGTGAGTATGGAGGTGCGGGGTTTTTTTTCTGCAAAAGGGTAGGAGCGGATTTGGGGAAGGAAAAAAACAGCCAATAACTAGTGCGGCCCGCATGTAAAAATTCTTTTACCTATTAGCGCCCTGTTCGAAATCACGCCGCTCCATAGCTCCGCTACTGCAGCGGGCGGAGCTGCAGTTGAAAATCATGGAGCTGCGGTTTCCCCGCTCCGCAGACTCCGGAAGTGGATGGATTGCCGAACAGGACCAAGTTTTGGTAACTCGGTGTTTACGCATCACCTCCACGGCCTTCGTAACGTACATAGATAATTAGTATCGAACCTTTCAACATGGAAATTCTGCTAAATTTTCTTTTAACGCGTTCTCGCAAAATAAAAACAAAAAACCGTGACTGAGAGCGTGTCCAGAATGGGAAAGACATTCTGGTCCCTCATGTAGATGCATTAAGTAAAATCATAAGAAAAAAAATGAAAAATACAAAACTAACCTGACAACGAAAAGAGGGTTTGATGCAACTATTGTCCCTTTGATCAACACGAAAGATGAGATTTTACTGCTCTCAAGTGGTCTTTTGTTTTACAAATAATGTAAAATAAGTAAGAGCATCTGTAATAACTGACAAAAAAAATGACCTCAAGACATAAAAGCCGAAGTTTTGGATTTTGAACACAAAAAAAGGGTTTCACAAGAGACCTAAAATCCTATGGGTATCAATAGTTTTTAATAGCCACCTAGATTTTGTTACCAGGATCAAAATATATGTCAAAAAAATTCCAAAAATGTGGCGCCAACCCCATTCGACGCTCGGTAAGGTTTGGTGAGTACGCACTAACCGATTCCGACTGCCGGCCATAGCCGACCACCCCGAGCCCTGTCGCCAATCCAGAATCTCACCATATTGCCCCGACGTCATGTGCAACCTTCGCCGCCACCTCAATGTTCCTCCCGCCGTGGCCTTGATTTTAGCTGCACTAGTTGTGTCCATGATGCTCTGTTGCATCCAGGAACTGCTCGACATCTGCGCCGCTTCCCACCGCATCTGATATGGAGGTGCGCGACATGCACGAGGCTGTCAACCGCCGTCGCAGTGGGCGAGTTCACGAAGCTCGGGCACGCTGCCATCGCCGCTCATTGCCTCCCTCCCAACGGGCTTTCTCACCCTCTGCCCCCTTCGCCTCCTGCTCTGGTCGCCAAGCGTTGGTTCTGTTGGAAATATGCCCTAGATGCAATAATAAATTGATTATTATTATATTTCCTTGTTCATGATAATCGTTTATTATCCATGCTAGAATTGTATTGATAGGAAACTCAGATACATGTGTGGATACATAGACAACACCATGTCCCTAGTAAGCCTCTAGTTGACTAGCTCGTTAATCAATAGATGGTTATGGTTTCCTGACCATGGACATTGGATGTCGTTGATAACGGGATCACATCATTAGGAGAATGATGTGATGGACAAGACCCAATTCTAAGCCTAGCACAAGATCATGTAGTTCGTATGCTAAAGCTTTTCTAGTGTCAAGTATCATTTCCTTAGACCATGAGATTGTGCAACTCCCGGATACCGTAGGAGTGCTTTGGGTGTGCCAAACGTCACAACGTAACTGGGTGGCTATAAAGGTACACTACGGGTATCTCTGAAAGTGTCTGTTGGGTTGGCACGAATCGAGATTGGGATTTTGTCACTCCGTGTAAACGGAGAGGTATCTCTGGGCCCACTCGGTAGGACATCATCATAATGTGCACAATGTGACCAAGGGGTTGATCACGGGATGATGTGTTACGGAACGAGTAAAGAGACTTGCCGGTAACGAGATTGAACAAGGTATCGGTATACCGACGATCGAATCTCGGGCAAGTACCATACCGCTAGACAAAGGGAATTGTATACGGGATTGATTGAGTCCTTGACATCGTGGTTCATCCGATGAGATCATCGTGGAACATGTGGGAGCCAACATGGGTATCCAGATCCCGCTGTTGGTTATTGACCGGAGAACATCTCGGTCATGACTACATGTCTCCCGAACCCGTAGGGTCTACACACTTAAGGTTCGATGACGCTAGGGTTATAAAGGAAGTTTGTATGTGGTTACCGAATGTTGTTCGGAGTCCCGGATGAGATCCCGGACGTCACGAGGAGTTCCGGAATGGTCCGGAGGTAAAGATTTATATATAGGAAGTCCTGTTTCGGCCATCGGGACAAGTTTCGGGGTCATCGGTATTGTACCGGGACCACCGGAAGGGTCCCGGGGGCCCACCGGGTGGGGCCACCTGCCCCGGGGGGCCACATGGGCTGTAGGGGGTGCGCCTTGGCCTACATGGGCCAAGGGCACCAGCCCCTAGAGGCCCATGCGCCAAGATATAGGAAAAAGGGGAGAGTCCTAAAGGGGGAAGGCACCTCCGAGGTGCCTTGGGGAGGATGGACTCCTCCCCCCCTCTTAGCCGCACCCCTTCCTTGGAGGAAGGGGCAAGGCTGCGCCTCCCCCCTCTCCCCTGCCCCTATATATAGTGGAGGGGAGGGAGGGCATCCATACCTGAGCCCTTGGCGCCTCCCTCCCTCCCGTGACACCTCCTCCTCTCCCGTAGGTGCTTGGCGAAGCCCTGCAGGATTGCCACGCTCCTCCATCACCACCACGCCGTTGTGCTGCTGCTGGATGGAGTCTTCCTCAACCTCTCCCTCTCTCCTTGCTGGATCAAGGCGTGGGAGACATCGTCGAGCTGTACGTGTGTTGAACGCGGAGGTGCCGTCCGTTCGGCACTAGGATCATCGGTGATCTGAATCACGACGAGTACGACTCCATCAACCCCGTTCACTTGAACGCTTCCGCTTAGCGATCTACAAGGGTATGTAGATGCACTCTCCTTTCTACTCGTTGCTGGTCTCTCCATAGATAGATCTTGGTGTTACGTAGGAAAATTTTTGAATTTCTGCTACGTTCCCCAACAGTGGCATCATGAGCTAGGTCTATTGCGTAGATTCTTTGCACGAGTAGAACACAAAGTAGTTGTGGGCGTCGATATTGTTCAATATGCTTGCCGTTACTAGTCTTATCTTGATTCGGCGGCATCGTGGGATGAAGCGGCCCGGACCAACCTTACACGTACGCTTACGTGAGACCGGTTCCACCGACAAACATGCACTAGTTGCATAAGGTGGCTGGCGGGTGTCTGTCTCTCCCACTTTAGTCGGATCGGATTCGATGAAAAGGGTCCTTATGAAGGGTAAATAGCAATTGGCATATCACGTTGTGGTTCATGCGTAGGTAAGAAACGTTCTTGCTAGAAACCCATAGCAGCCACGTAAAACATGCAAACAACAATTAGAGGACGTCTAACTTGTTTTTGCAGGGTATGCTATGTGATGTGATATGGCCAAAAAGGATGTGATGAATGATATATGTGATGTATGAGATTGATCATGTTCTTGTAATAGGAATCACGACTTGCATGTCGATGAGTATGACAACCGGCAGGAGCCATAGGAGTTGTCTTTATTTATTTGTGACCTGCGTGTCAACTTAAACGTCATGTAATTACTTTACTTTATTGCTAACCGTTAGCCATAGTAGTAGAAGTAATAGTTGGCGAGGCAACTTCATGAAGACACGATGATGGAGATCATGATGATGGAGATCATGGTGTCATGCCGGTGACGATGATGATCATGGAGCCCCGAAGATGGAGATCAAAAGGAGCAAAGTGATGATGGCCATATCATGTCACTATTTGATTGCATGTGATGTTTATCATGTTTATACATCTTATTTGCTTAGAACGACGGTAGTAAATAAGATGATCCCTTACAACAATTTCAAGAAGTGTTCTCCCCTAACTGTGCACCGTTGCGACAGTTCGTGTTTCGAAGCACCACGTGATGATCGGGTGTTAGATTCTAACGTTCACATACAACGGGTGTAAGACAGATTTACACACGCGAAACACTTAGGGTTAACTTGACGAGCCTAGCATGTACAGACATGGCCTCGGAACACGGAGACCGAAAGGTCGAACATGAGTCGTATAGAAGATACGATCAACATGAAGATGTTCACCGATGATGACTAGTCCGTCTCACGTGATGATCGGACACGGCCTAGTTTGACTCGGATCATGTAATCACTTAGATGACTAGAGGGATGTCTATCTGAGTGGGAGTTCATAAGATGAACTTAATTATCCTGAACATAGTCAAAAGGTTTTTGCAAATTATGTCGTAGCTCACGCTATAGTTCTACTGTTTAGATATGTTCCTAGAGAAAAATTAGTTGAAAGTTGATAGTAGCAATTATGCGGACTAGGTCCGTAAACTGAGGATTGTCCTCATTGCTTCATAGAAGGCTTATGTCCTTAATGCACCGCTCAGTGTGCTGAACCTCGAACGTTGTCTGTGGTTGTTGCGAACATCTGACATACACGTTTTGATAACTACGTGATAGTTCAGTTAAACGGTTTAGAGTTGAGGCACCAAAGACGTTTTTGAAACATCGCGAAACATATGAGATGTTTTGAGGGCTGAAATTGGGATTTCAGGCTCGTGCCCATGTCAAGAGGTATAAGACCTCCGATGACTTTCTTAACCTGCAAACTAAGGAGAAAAGCTCAATTGTTGAGCTTGTGCTCAGATTGTCTGAGTACAACAATCATTTGAATCGAGTGGGAGTTGATCTTCCAGATAAGACAGTGATGGTTCTCCAAAGTCATTGCCACCAAGCTGTTAGAGCTTCGTGATGAACTATAACATATCAGGGATAGATATGATGATCCTTGAGGTATTCGCGATGTTTGACACCGCGAAAGTAGAAATCAAGAAGGAGCATCAATTGTTGATGGTTGGTGAAACCACTAGTTTCAAGAAGGGCAAGGGCAAGAAGGGATACTTCATGAAACGGCAAATCAGCTGCTGCTCTAGTGAAGAAACCCAAGGTAAAACCCAAACCCGAGACTAAGTGCTTCTGTAATAAGGGGAACAACCACTAGAGCAGAATTACCCTAGATACTTGGTAGATAAGAAGGCTGGCAAGGTCGATAGAAGTATATTGGATATACATTGTGTTAATGTGTACTTTGCTAGTACTCCTAGTAGCACCAGGGTATTAGATACCGGTTCGGTTGCTAAGTGTTAGTAACTCGAAACAAAAGGCTACGGAATAAACGGAGACTAGCTAAAGGTGAGCTGACGATATGTGTTGGAAGTTTTTCCAAGCTTGATATGATCAAGCATCGCACGCTCCCTCTACCAAAGAGATTGGTGTTAAACCTAAATAATTGTTATTTGGTGTTTGCGTTGAGCATAGACATGATTGGATTACGTCTATCGCAATACGGTTATTCATTTAAGGAGAATAATGGTTACTCTGTTTATTTGAATAATACCTTCAATGGTCTTACACCTAAAATGAATGGTTTATTAAATCTCGATCGTAGTGATACACATGTTCATGCCAAAAGATAGTAATGATAGTACCACCTACTTGTGGCACTGCCACGTAAGTCATATCGGTATAAAACGCATGAAGAAGCTCCATATTGATGGATCTTTGGGCTCACTCGTTTTTGAAAAGTTTGAGACATGCGAACCATGTCTATTGGTGTATATGCATGAAGAAACTCCATGCAAATGGACCGTTTTGACTCACTTGATTTTGAATCACTTGGGACATGCAAATCATACCACATGGGCAAGATGACTGAAAAGCCTCGTTTTCAGTAAGATGGAACAAGATAGCAACTTGTTGGAAGTAACACATTTTGATGTGTGCAGTCCAATGAGTGCTGAGGCATGCAGTGAATATCGTTATGTTCTTACTTCACAGATGATTCGAGTAGATGTTGAGTATATTTACTTGATGAATCACGAGTCTGAATTATTGAAAGGTTCAAGTAATTTCAGTGTGAAGTTGAAAGATCGTCGTGACAAGAGGATAAAAGATCTATGATATGATCATAGAGATGAATATCTGAATCACGAGTTTGGCACAGAATTAAGACATTGTGGAAATTGTTTCACAATTAATACAGCCTGGAACACCATAGTGTGATGGTGTGTCCGAACATCATAGTTGCACCCTATTGGATATGATGCATACCATGATGTCTCTTATCGAATTACCACGATAGTTTATGGGTTAGGCATTAGAGACAACCACATTCACTTTAAATAGGGCACCACGTAATTCCGATGAGATGACACCGTATGAATTATGGTTTAGAGAAACCTAAGTTGTCGTTTCTTAAAGGTTTGGGGCTGCGACGCTTATGTGAAAAGTTTCAGGATTAAGCTCGAACCCAAAGCAGATAAAATGCATCTTCATAGGACACCCAAAACAGTTGGGTATACCTCCTAATTCAGATCCGAAAGCAATAGGGATTGTTTCTTGAATCGGGTCCTTTTTCGAGGAAAGGTTTCTCTCGAAAAGTTGAGTGGGAGGATGGTGGAGACTTGATGAGGTTATTGAACCGTCACTTCAACAAGTGTGTAGCAGGGCACAGGAAGTTGTTCCTGTGGCACGTACACCAACTGAAGTGGAAGCTTATGATAGTGATCATGAAACTTCGGATCGAGTCACTACCAAACCTCGTGGGATGACAAGGATGCGTACTACTTCAGAGTGGTACGTAATCCTGTCTTGGAAGTCATGTTGCTAGACAACAATGAACCTACGAGCTATGGAGAAGCGATGGTGGGCCCGGATTCCGATAAATGGCTCAAGGCCATAAAACCCGAGAGAGGATCCATGTATGAAAACAAAGTGTAGACTTTGGAAGAACTACTTGATGGTCGTAAGGCTGTTAGGTACATATGGATTTTGAAAGGAAGACAGACAATGATGGTAAGTGTCACCATTGAGAAAGCTCGACTTGTCGTTAAGATGTTTTTCGACAAGTTCAAGGAGTTGACTACGATGAGACTTTCTCACTCGTAGCGATGCTAAGAGTCTGTTGGAATTATATTAGCAATTACTGCATTATTTATGAAATCTTGCAGATAGGATGTCAAAACATTGTTTCCTCGACGATTCTTGAGGAAAGGTTGTATGTGATACAACCGGAAGGTTTTGTCTATCCTGAAATATGCTAATAAGTATGCAAAGCTCCAGCAATCCTTCTGAGGACTGGAGTGAGCATCTCGGAGTTGGAATGTATGCTTTGATGATGATCAAAGATTTTGGGTGTATACAAAGTTTATGAGAAACTTGTATTTCCAAAGAAGTGAGTGGGAGCACTATAGAATTTCTGATGAGTATATGTTGTTGACATATTAATGATCAGAAATGACGTAGAATTTCTGGAAAGCATATAGGGTTATTTGGAAAGTGTTTTCAATGGAAAACCTGGATTAAGCTACTTGAACATTGAGCATCAAGATCTATAAGGATAGATCAAAACGCTTAATAGTACTTTCAAATGAGCACATGCCTTGACGTGATCTTGAAGGTGTTCAAGATGGATCAGTCAAAGAAGGAGTTCTTGCCTGAGTTGTAAGGTATGAAGTTAAGACTTAAAGCTCGACCATGGCAGAATAGAGAGAAAGGAACGAAGGTCGTCCCCTATGCTTAAGACATAGGCTCTACAGTATGCTATGCTGTGTACCGCACCTGAAGTGTGCTTTACCATGAGTCAGTCAAGGGGTACAAGAGTGATCCAAGAATGGATCACAGGACAGCGGTCAAAGTTATCCTTAGTAACTAGTGGACTAAGGAATTTTCTCAATTATGGAGGTGGTAAAAGAGTTCGTCGTAAAGGGTTACGTCGATGCAAGCTTAACACCTATCCGGATAGCTCTGAGTAGAGATACCGGATACGTATAATGGAGCAACAATTTAGAATAGCTCCAAGTAGAACAGTTATTTGGAATAGCTCCAAATAGAACGTGGTAGCTGCATCTAGGAGATGACATAGAGATTTGTAAAGCACACACGGATCTGAAAGGTTCAGACCCGTTGACTATAACCTCTCTCACAAGCATAACATGATCAAACCCAGAACTCATCGAGTGTTAATCACATGGTAAATGTGAACTAGATTATTGACTCTAGTAAACTCTTTGGGTGTTAGTCACATGGGGATGTGACCTTGAGTGTTAATCACATATCGATGTGAACTAGATTATTGACTCTAGTGCAAGTGGGAGACTGTTGGAAATATGCCCTAGAGGCAATAATAAATTGATTATTATTATATTTCCTTGTTCATGATAATCGTTTATTATCCATGCTAGAATTGTATTGATAGGAAACTCAGATACATGTGTGGATACATAGACAACACCATGTCCCTAGTAAGCCTCTAGTTGACTAGCTCGTTAATCAATAGATGGTTACGGTTTCCTGACCATGGACATTGGATGTCGTTGATAACGGGATCACATCATTAGGAGAATGATGTGATGGACAAGACCCAATCCTAAGCCTAGCACAAGATCATGTAGTTCGTATGCTAAAGCTTTTCTAATGTCAAGTATCATTTCCTTAGACCATGAGATTGTGCAACTCCCGGATACCGTAGGAGTGCTTTGGGTGTGCCAAACGTCACAACGTAACTGGGTGGCTATAAAGGTACACTACGGGTATCTCTGAAAGTGTCTGTTGGGTTGGCACGAATCGAGATTGGGATTTTGTCACTCCGTGTAAACGGAGAGGTATCTCTGGGCCCACTCGGTAGGACATCATCATAATGTGCACAATGTGACCAAGGGGTTGATCACGGGATGATGTGTTACGGAACGAGTAAAGAGACTTGCCGGTAACGAGATTGAACAAGGTATCGGTATACCGACGATCGAATCTCGGGCAAGTACCATACCGCTAGACAAAGGGAATTGTATACGGGATTGATTGAGTCCTTGACATCGTGGTTCATCCGATGAGATCATCGTGGAACATGTGGGAGCCAACATGGGTATCCAGATCCCGCTGTTGGTTATTGACCGGAGAACATCTCGGTCATGACTACATGTCTCCCGAACCCGTAGGGTCTACACACTTAAGGTTCGATGACGCTAGGGTTATAAAGGAAGTTTGTATGTGGTTACCGAATGTTGTTCGGAGTCCCGGATGAGATCCCGGACGTCACGAGGAGTTCCGGAATGGTCCGGAGGTAAAGATTTATATATAGGAAGTCCTGTTTCGGCCATCGGGACAAGTTTCGGGGTCATCGGTATTGTACCGGGACCACCGGAAGGGTCCCGGGGGCCCACCGGGTGGGGCCACCTGCCCCGGGGGGCCACATGGGCTGTAGGGGGTGCGCCTTGGCCTACATGGGCCAAGGGCACCAGCCCCTAGAGGCCCATGCGCCAAGATATAGGAAAAAGGGGAGAGTCCTAAAGGGGGAAGGCACCTCCGAGGTGCCTTGGGGAGGATGGACTCCTCCCCCCCTCTTAGCCGCACCCCTTCCTTGGAGGAAGGGGCAAGGCTGCGCCTCCCCCCTCTCCCCTGCCCCTATATATAGTGGAGGGGAGGGAGGGCATCCATACCTGAGCCCTTGGCGCCTCCCTCCCTCCCGTGACACCTCCTCCTCTCCCGTAGGTGCTTGGCGAAGCCCTGCAGGATTGCCACGCTCCTCCATCACCACCACGCCGTTGTGCTGCTGCTGGATGGAGTCTTCCTCAACCTCTCCCTCTCTCCTTGCTGGATCAAGGCGTGGGAGACATCGTCGAGCTGTACGTGTGTTGAACGCGGAGGTGCCGTCCGTTCGGCACTAGGATCATCGGTGATCTGAATCACGACGAGTACGACTCCATCAACCCCGTTCACTTGAACGCTTCCGCTTAGCGATCTACAAGGGTATGTAGATGCACTCCCCTTTCTACTCGTTGCTGGTCTCTCCATAGATAGATCTTGGTGTTACGTAGGAAATTTTTGAATTTCTGCTACGTTCCCCAACAGTGGCATCATGAGCTAGGTCTATTGCGTAGATTCTTTGCACGAGTAGAACACAAAGTAGTTGTGGGCGTCGATATTGTTCAATATGCTTGCCGTTACTAGTCTTATCTTGATTCGGCGGCATCGTGGGATGAAGCGGCCCGGACCAACCTTACACGTACGCTTACGTGAGACCGGTTCCACCGACAAACATGCACTAGTTGCATAAGGTGGCTGGCGGGTGTCTGTCTCTCCCACTTTAGTCGGATCGGATTCGATGAAAAGGGTCCTTATGAAGGGTAAATAGCAATTGGCATATCACGTTGTGGTTCATGCGTAGGTAAGAAACGTTCTTGCTAGAAACCCATAGCAGCCACGTAAAACATGCAAACAACAATTAGAGGACGTCTAACTTGTTTTTGCAGGGTATGCTATGTGATGTGATATGGCCAAAAAGGATGTGATGAATGATATATGTGATGTATGAGATTGATCATGTTCTTGTAATAGGAATCACGACTTGCATGTCGATGAGTATGACAACCGGCAGGAGCCATAGGAGTTGTCTTTATTTATTTGTGACCTGCGTGTCAACTTAAACGTCATGTAATTACTTTACTTTATTGCTAACCGTTAGCCATAGTAGTAGAAGTAATAGTTGGCGAGGCAACTTCATGAAGACACGATGATGGAGATCATGATGATGGAGATCATGGTGTCATGCCGGTGACGATGATGATCATGGAGCCCCGAAGATGGAGATCAAAAGGAGCAAAGTGATGATGGCCATATCATGTCACTATTTGATTGCATGTGATGTTTATCATGTTTATACATCTTATTTGCTTAGAACGACGGTAGTAAATAAGATGATCCCTTACAACAATTTCAAGAAGTGTTCTCCCCTAACTGTGCACCGTTGCGACAGTTCGTGTTTCGAAGCACCACGTGATGATCGGGTGTTAGATTCTAACGTTCACATACAACGGGTGTAAGACAGATTTACACACGCAAAACACTTAGGGTTAACTTGACGAGCCTAGCATGTACAGACATGGCCTCGGAACACGAAGACCGAAAGGTCGAACATGAGTCGTATAGAAGATACGATCAACATGAAGATGTTCACCAATGATGACTAGTCCGTCTCACGTGATGATCGGACACGGCCTAGTTTGACTCGGATCATGTAATCACTTAGATGACTAGAGGGATGTCTATCTGAGTGGGAGTTCATAAGATGAACTTAATTATCCTGAACATAGTCAAAAGGTTTTTGCAAATTTTTTGAATTTCTGCTACGTTCCCCAACAGGTTCACCCACCATCCCGCCTAATTCCAGCGTCTCTGTCATCGGATCCACCCTCCAGCCTCTCCATCGTCGGATCTTTATGTTTCATTTGAATTTGAAGTTTGAGTATCCAATTTTAGGTATACTGTAAAAGAACAAAAAAAATACTCCGGCCGTTCCATAATGTAGTGCATATAGATATTCTTGAAAGTCAAACCTTACAAACTTTGACCAAGTTTATAGAGAAAACTATTTATATCTACAATACAAAATTTATACAATATGAAAATATGGCTTATGATGTATCTAATGATATGTCTGTGGTATTCTAGATGCATATGTTTTTCTCTACAAACTTGATCAAGTTTATAAAGTTTTACTTTTTGAAAATCTATACGCACTATATTGTGGAACAGAGGGAGTAGCTACCTAAATCTCCTCTCTCCTCATAAAAATGGATTTAGGTGGCCAAAAAATTGGTTCTCTATTGGGCTACAAGATCACACTGGTAGATTGCTCGTGACTAAATACGAATTAGATGAAAGCTTTAGAGTTTTCTAATCCGGTATCTTCTTTCTGATATGTACGACAAACACCATTATAATTTGTCAAACTAGTCCAGAAAGATTTTAATGGCATGAGTGAGAAAGTGGTATTCTCACCTATCGTTGTAGTTGAGTTGTATGAATTTACGTGGATGAGCATACCAAGGCTCTTCGATACAAAAAACCCATTTTCACGTGAATGAAATTTTTTTGTTGAAACATTTCGTTGCATGGCATTCCCTCATCCTTACACTAAAATCGATTATAAGTCCTCTACATTGCTTAATGATCAATTGTGTTAACACAAGACTATCTTCCTTTTTGTCTTCTCATAAACTCAGATTATTATTCCTTTTCCCATGAGTGATAAGGTCCAAATTTGGGCTTGAGTATTGCACAAGTAAGTTGTGTGGATAATACAAAATAGTTATGTAGTGACCAACTACTGGACCACGACCACCGAAAGGAACTAGCAAACCCACACGATGGCGCAACTCGGCGTTGCTCCACGACCACAACCCACTTTGGAAATGCTCAGGACCACTGCTAATCCTCACCGACCACGCCGGGCTAGGGTTGAAATGAACTCAACGGCGATAGAAATCCCTTCCCCACGAATGTGTGGACGGTGGCCGCCGCCCCTAAGCCGGAAGCCCGGGTGTTGTCCCAGATTTGGGCAACTACCGACACTTAGAGGGTCTCCCATAGATGCTAGCTGCCAAGGTGGACAATAGCCCCGTTGCCCACGTGCACAACTCCACTTAGTGGGGGTCCTCCTTCGTCCCCGAGGAGCAACAACACGGGCATCTACAAGGGTATAGGGTTAGGGGAAGGTAGATGGAGGAAGACGGGAGAGGAGATGGAAAGGGAGGAGTGTCCGTTAGACAATGAGGGAGGCCAGATTCGGCCAACCACTTGTTGGCTACACGCTAGGAGCGCTGGATGAACGCACGCCAACTACCAAGGAGCCGACAGGGGAAGGAAATGTCGGCGACGTGGCAGGGGTAGGTGTGATGAGAGGAGCCCCACCGCTTACTACTGGGGATTTTCTCGGCGGCATGGACCGGTGGAGGCGTGGGAAGGAATGGTTAGGGCGGGATCAATAATTGGCGGTGCAAGTTGCCTCCAGTGTCGCCCGAATTGGACGACGTGGGGGTGTTATGAGTATTTTTTTGGTGTTCAGTTTTTAATTTTCTTGGATCTACACCATTTAAGATTGGTCTTTTTTTAAATTTTCATGAAATGAAAATTTTTGGTTGTGTTGGACGTGTCAACTGTGTGCATTGTGTTTTGTAGAGACAGTGCATTCATAGTGCAAGCATATCATCTCGATATATTGATTGAATATGTTCTTTACCAAAGATAAAACAAGAAGCATCACGAATAATTTTAAATAGAACGTAGGATAATTTAGTTGCAACTTTGGAAATCTATTGCAGTGATTGAAGTTGTCACTCTGCTTTCCGGGGCAACTTCAACATGCCGGAAAATTTTGGGAATTGAGTGTAGGTCAGATTGGTTAAGTTCTTTGTGGTGGAACCAGCCCACCAGAGTTCAAGTCGTGGACTTGACGCTGGTGCTCGCGTTTTCCTAGATTTAGTTCAGTCTTTTCGCCAATATTCGTTTAGACTATCCACAATGGGTAGGAACATAGACTAGTAACATGGGCACATGTTACTAGTCTATGTTACTATCTCTATAGTAGGGAGTAACATATGTGTGGTAACATGGAGCACTTCATTTATTAGGCTATAGGCACATATTGCCTTAATATGTGTGATGTTACTTATACTAGTAGTAACTAGCTATGTTATCATTTTCATCTCTTTCTTCATTCATTGCATGTCACATCATTTATTTAACCTAGATATGTGTGGTGTTACTACCTATGTTACTCCCACTGTGTGTAGTCTTAATGGAAGGAGACGTTCTCGTCGACTACGAAGTGCCGGTGATGACTTTGTCAATCTCGAAATGTTGTGTTGGGCCAGTCTTTCGAAGATGCTCATAGGAGTAAGGTGTACGTGGGTATATAGCGACGAGTGTTTGTACGTGTATGTAAAGGCCTTCAATTGTACTGTGTTAAAAAAACAGACTGGAATTTTCTACTCCGAAGATTTTACAAAAACAAAAACTTTCCGACTTTGCGATGAGAGTGCTTATTTTGGCAATTATCTAAATTTACTGTATGTCTGATTGTCCGACAGTAGCAGTTTTCCCTGCGTGAACAATGGCAATTATGAGAAACACAAGGTTTTACTTGAACGAATTAGCCTGCGACGGCATGACGAAATGGAAAACGTGCTTTCTGTTGTGCACCGAACGCCACGAGTTCGTTACGGTGTTGACTTCCGCACAATCATTACATGCTCAACCAGAGGAGACACGAGTTACAGGTTGCCATGTCTACTCATAATGCTGGTGTGACGAGCTGTCACAAGTCACAATTGTGGAGCTCAACTAAAGAACAGCAAAGCCTCCACCTTTCTCTTCCTCCGGATCATTCATCAGTTCATCACCAATCACCATGTCCAAGGTAAGAGCCGATTCCCCAGCCCCACTATCGAAACCATTTTCGTTGCTAACTACTGTATGATTTAACTCTGCATTTGTTCATCTGGTCTCTTTTACAGAAGATCGTGCTCAAGGTGGACATCACCGCCGAGCGGTGCAAGGCCGGCGCCATGAGCGTCGTCGCCAAGCTCCCAGGTACGCATAAGCTTGCAGAAGCCAAGGACCGTGTATTTATTTGCAAGTTCGTGCTCGACCATCGGTTGTAATGCAGGTATCAAGTCGATGGCGGTGGACGGCGAGAAGGGGACGCTGACCGTGGTGGGGGACGTCGACGTGGTGTGCATTGCGAGCGCGCTGCGGAAGGCCAAGTTCACGGCGGTCGTCGTCAGCGTCGGGCCTGAGGTGGAGGAGAAGAAGCCCGAGCCGGCCAAGAAGCCCGACGAACCAAAGAAGTCTGAAACACCCAAGCCGGCGCCGCCCTGCTGCTGCTCCGGCCCCGGCAATGCGTGCTGTCCCCGGCCGATGCCGCCGTACCCTGGCGCGGCCATCGTGTGCTACGAGGAGGAGCCTGACGGCCATTGCATCATCGTGTGATTTTGCAAGCTACTAGCGAACTTTCGTGTTCACTTCTTATTTCTCTGAACTTTTTTGTATTCACCTTTTTGTCGGTTATTTTTATGAAGCGTATCATAAATTATGATCATATTTGGCACTGGAATTTCCCTTGGTTTCTCTAGGGTGTGATGCCAGTGGTGGCGCCAGGTTCTAGAGGGTGAGTATTCATTTTGGAGAAGGGTATTCATTTTGCCCAAATCATCACTGTTTTGCAAAAAAAAAATCGCTTGTTTTATATAAAATTTTAATGGTTTGTCAAAATCTTGGGTATTCAACCGAATACCTAAGAAGACTCCTGGCGCCGCCCCTGTGTGATGCGCTTGTACATTTGACCCACAAAAAATTTGGACGCGGTTAGCTAGCGCATGTTTGCTAGCTAGTCTTCCTCAACACACATCTAAGAGCAACTCTAGCAAATTTTTCGCATGTGCGGTCGTCATGTAGGATATACAGTGCTCCATCTAGATATGAAGGACACGGCGGCGGCTGTGCATAAACACAGAATCGCCAAAACGGCAACCTTCATAAATTTTAGATGTGCATCCCGCTTACTTGTCATCGATTGCAACTGTTGTTCCCAAAAATCCAAAATTCATAACACGCTAGATTTAGACTTCAGTTCAATTTCATTCCTCACCTTGCAAGTTTTTCAATAATGGATTAAACATCGATCTCAACTAGGAATTCTATATGCATTTACAAAATGGATTTCAAGAAGGACTAAAACGATTCTCTGCTAAACTACGAGTTCTTCATCCTCTTCGGAGTGATCTCGCAGTCGGGGAAGGCTTTGGCTGCCACGACATCCGCAGCCACGCGGTCCACCAACACCTATGTGTCATGTAGGCGGCACAAGTCCACAGTCTAGAAAGCCGGCATGAGCGTGCCTGCCATTTCTGCGGTGGTGGCTATCAAAATGTGATCAAAGTACACAAAAGCGGTGGGAAGGTGGCCGCAAACAACGTCCATTAAGTCTTAATGCGGACTTCATCATTAACCCACTCTCTCTCGATGCGGTCCTCTTTGGTCTCGTCAGGCAAAGGTCCGCAAGGAGGGCACAGCCAAACCGACATGGTAACAGGGGAAGAGAGGACGGCGGCTGGCGAAGGGGGGCGATGGGGTGTGCGTTTTTCGTCAACAGGGATGGGGGAAGAGTGTGGTTCCAACGAAGGAGGGCAATGGTGGCAGTACTAATTTAAGAAAGGCGAGTCTCCTCTGTGTTCTACAGCCGTCGATGCAGATGTTCCCTGCTCCTACCAGTAAAATTGAGTAATGCACATCCGAAGATAAGCTGAGAGAAACAGGCACATACAAAAACCACGGGAGAAGAATATAAGGAAACAAACGAAAGAATTGTATATTCATAAATAATCTCATGCATGTGTAACAAGATTACATCGCAATGTCGTATAATCTTCATCGGTCTCTAATAAAGAATCCGCGGAAACAATATAAATTGTATAGACAAGACGAAGCAGAGTCGTCGTCCCTCCATCTAGAACATGACCGCTACGGCGACCGCTCCGGCGACTGCGACGAAGCTGGCGGCGGACGAGTACACGGCAGAGCTCGCGGGAGTGCCGGTGGGGGCGCCGGAGGGCGTGGCGGAGACCGCGGAGGGCGTCATCGCAGAGGGAGCGTCGGTGGTAGGGGCCGGGGTAGAGGCCATCGGGGACGGCGACGCGGCGGTGGGCGGGGTGGCGACCGGCGCAGGGGCGGTGGTCGGCGACCTCGCCGGAGGCGCCGGTAGCGGGGCCATCCTGGGCGCCGGCATGGGGCCCTGCGCGGCGGTGGCGACGGCGAGGAGGGCCATGATGGCGGCGACCACGGCGAGGCGAGCCATCTGGTAGCTGCCGATGGTGATTCGGAGAGGAGACGAGGTGAGATGATAGCAAGCAGACGCTTAGCTCTGTGTGTAGGAGGCTGGAAGCTGTGCTTGAGCAGCGAGTTGTGGATTGGGATGGAGGGAGGAGGCTGGTATTTATCGTAGCCGGAGGCAGCCGGGAGCTGGAACGTTCAAGTCTCAGGCTGTCGTCATGGGCAGCGAGTCATCAACGACGCGTTAGTCCAGGCTATCCGCGTACAGGTGGAGATCTTCTCGCGCGGGACGGCGCCGTGCACTGCAAAGTCGATCCCTTCGCGCAGCGGCACCGCGTCATGGGCAGCGGATTCGGCTTGCCTCTTTCCCCATGTTCCAATCCGTGCTTTCATTTCATCTTATGGTTGTTTTTTTTTCTTTTTAATCTAATCATCTCTCCCTCTGATTTTAAGAGGGTGGAACCGCGTTTTATTTTGTTTCAATCAAATCAAGTCACGTACGCGGGAGCATGAATGGTGACACGTCAAGATTGGGTCTAGGAATAGTAATCTGGCGAGGTCTAACGCCTAGACTAGTTTCGAGACACGTTGCGTACTTGCGTCGGACGTCAAGATCGGATCTACAGTACCATTTTTCCGTTATGCTGCATCGCGTACGTTTGGTAGTCCGTAGTCGGTAGGCCAGTAGAATATTGTGCAGGATTTTGCCTTGTAAGCCAAATTGCAGCGGGGAAACGAGGCGATGGTGCTCCACAACCGTTTCGCCACTAGGGGTGCGTTTGGTTCACCACTCCGTTTTAGGCATTTCGCGTATTTATCTTAGTTGGGCCTGTTTAAACTAAATGTAGGCTAAAAAGGAGCAACTGCGTGTAGTTTGGTTGACTGCATTAGGCTCCGTGCATGAGGAAAGCAATTTCTACCTTGCTATTTGGTTGCCTGCGTCGCTGCTGTTATACAAATAACATGTTGTTTGGTAGCAAACGACATAAAATGTGATCATCACTTTTCACTAGTGATGACCATACCATACACACTGAACATCATATTGTCCTAACTAGAAAACAAACAGCAGTTTTTCCTAGCTACTAGCAAATGGCAGTACAAGTTATTAAGAGAAATACGGCTGAAAAGGGAAAAGTTCAACGATGCTAACTAGGTAGAAGTCCATCATTTTCCTCTTCTTCCTCCTCATCCTCTTCTTCTTTTTCTTCTTCCGATGTTGTTGTTGTGATGCTGCTGCTTCTTCTTTTCTTGTGTGGCTGCCTCTTCTTCTTCTTCTTCACAGCATATTTGAGGTTTTAATATGACTGTTGTCACTTCAAACTAAGATGCTGGAGAGGCGAAAATATATAGAACATAGATTGCGCACGATTAATTATAAATTGGGAGGACACGAGCAAACTAAAACAACCTAAGGATCGCTCCCTCCCTCTCGTATCGCTTCAGGGCTCCCTCGATCGCTCCCTCCAAGGCAATCAGGGGGCCAAACCCAGTGCCCCGGCCCGCGCCCCCCCTCCCTCTCCTCCACCTCGCCGTCCCCAGAGACGTGCGCCGGCTAAGCCCGAGCGCCGCCGGTGATGGGGACAGCGGGGATCTAGGCTGCAGCCCCGCGGTCTGGAGGGACCGGCGGCGCGAAATCGCCCTTCGGTCTTCGTCTTTCCTGGCGGTTCGACGCTGCTCCGGCGGCTTCTTGGGGAGGGCGGACCAGGAGGAGATGTGGCCATGGTTGACTGGTCGGCGACGCCTCCGGTCATATCTGATCTGGCCGGTGCCGTTGGCGGTGGTGGCTATCTCCTCCATCGGAGGTGGTCGGCATGAGGCTGGATGGTCAGATCTCGAGATCCGCCATCTAGTTCCGGTTGCGACCCGGGAAGACATAGTTGCCGGTGAAAACTGAGCCGATGGCAGGCGATGGCGGCATTCTGCGTCGTTACCTTGATGAAGGCATCGTTGTGTAACTACTGTCGACCCACTCGTGTTGCTCCGGGGGAAATCCTAGGATCTGGTCTTTCAGATCGAACGATGGTGGTACTGCGGTATTGTTTTCTCTTTTGGGAGCATCGTTTGTGGGGCAGAGCTGGAAGGCAGAGGCAGGAGGTGGAGCGGATTCGTCATGCACAAAGCTTTCGATGGAGATGTCAAGTCATGCTTGACCGACAGGTGCTACGTTCTATCAGGCCTGGTCGGCAGGTGCTACGCATGACTGATCTTCCAGAATCTTCGCGTCTGGACAAACGAGCGCGGGGCGATGGCGCCGTTGGGCACCCTGGTGGCGTCGACGGATGGACGTACTGGCAAGGATGATACAAATCTCTCTCCTGAAAATGGGTCAGCGGTTCGATGATGATGACGGCGTCTAAAATGTGTGCATGTAGTGTACGCTTTAGGTCTGCTGCACCGGTTGTGGGTTCCGATACGTTATGTGGATGGATCAGCGACGACACCAGTTTTAGATATGAGGAGTGAGAGCACTCCACATTATCGAGTTTCGTAGGTGTGAGTGATGGCTTCGGGTGACTTGATGTATATTTTTGTTAGACCTATGTTGAATAATAAATAAATAAATAAAGATGACCGTAGGCATCGATTGATGTAGAAGCCGAGGATCTTAACCTCCTTTTCCAAAAAATAAATAATTATAAATTGGGATATAAGCTTTGGAATTTTGTAACCGGATCTTCTCATCAGATATGCGGGACGATCATCGTTACAGAAAGTTAGTGGCACGAGTAAGAAACCAAAGTACTTTCACCCCTCATTCTGTAGTTGAGCTCTTCGGTATTTCTTTTACCATTTTTACGTTGAAAATACTTTTCACATGATAGACAAATTTGAGTTCCGAATCATCTAAAAACGGCCAGTTTCCTGTGTTCAACAGTCCTTGATGCTGATTTTCCCCAATCTTACACTTGTACAAATCAGAGAACTACCCTGAGAAGAACATGCTAAAATGGCGTTTGAGCAACATACTAGACATACTAGAGCAAAGCGGCTGGTAAGAATTATACTGAAACTGAATTTGTAGCCCGTAGTATATCAGAAACTAAGCTGGAAAGGAAAATACATATCCACTACAGGGTAATTTCAAGTATCAAATGAAAGAATTTTATATTCATATTAATCTCGTATAACAAGATTACATCGCAATGTCGTGTAACCTTTCCTCCGTCTATAATAAAGAATCTTAGAAACAATGAACCTGTGTAGACAACACCGAGCAGAGTAGCAGAGTCGTCGCTGCATCTAAAAGACGATGGCGGCGGCAACCGCTCCGGCGACTGCGACGAAGCTAGCGGCGGACGAGTACACGGCAGAGCTCGCGGGGGTGCCGGTGGGGGCGCCGATGGGCGCGCCGGAGGGTGTGGCGGAGACCGCGGGCGGCGTCATCGCGGAGGGAGCATCCGTCGGCGCGTCGGTGGGCGGGGCAGGGGGAGAGGCCATCGGGGACGGTGACGCGGCGGTGGGCGGGGTGGCGACCGGCGCAGGGGCGGTGGCCGGGGACCTCGCCGGAGGTGCGGGGAGAGGGGCCATCCTGGGTGCCGGCATGGGGCCCTGCGCGGCGGTGGAGACGGCGAGGAGGGCGATGATGGCGGCGACCACGGCGAAGCGAGCCATCTGGTAGCTGTTGATGGCGATTTGGAGAGGTGATGAGATGATAGAGCGCGGATGCTTAGGCTCTGTGTAGATTGTAGAAGCTGTGCTTGAGCTGCGAGTTGTGAATTGGGATGGGAGGAGGAGGCTGCTATTTATAGAGAGATGCTTAGGCGATTCTAAATGTCGGTGAAGGTAGGCAAGAGCTGTAACGTTCGAGTCTCCGGCTGTGGTCATGGGCAGCGACGACGCGTGAGAGCAGGCTGTCAGCGTTACAGGTGGAGATATGTTGGCGCGCGGGGACGGCGCCGCGCAAAGTTGATCCCTTCACGCCGCGGCACCGCGTCGTGGGCAGCTGCCGCGTCCAACGTCAAGATTGGATCTTTAAGCCAGGGGAAGGTCCAACGACTAGTTTCCAGACACGTTGCGTCGAACATCGAGATTGGATCTACGATTTTTCTGTTGAGACTTCGAGTCGGCTGCTGCATCACGTAGGTTTGGTAGTCCGTAGTCGGTAGGCCAGTGGTAGAAAATTGTGCAGAATTTTAATTTTTTTTGCGGTGAAAATTGTGCCGAGTTTTGACTTGGTACTAGAAAGAGTAAGCCAAATCGCGGAGGGAAAATGAGGCGATGGTTGCTCCACGACCGCTTCATCACTGCTCCGTATGTTTCTAAATATAAGCCATTTTAGAGATTTCAATACGGACACATATGAAGCAAAATGAGTAAATCTATACACTCTAAAATACTTATGTGCAATATACATTCGTATGTAGTCTGTGTTGAAATGTCTAAAAAAACTTATATTTAGAAACAGATGAAGTAGATCACTCACCAGGGTTTGCACCATGCATATAAGTAGCGACGAGAAGTTCTACGTGTTATTTGTTTTGAGATAGCTCACCATTCATGAATGATAGTTTTGTGAGTTCTTAATTGGTATAGCTACAAGCATCCGGTACAGAAGATATGATAAAGTGCCCGTACAAAAGATGCACTACAGCACAATGGAGAAAGAGCAATGCAGTAGAGATAAGAGAGAGGTGAATTCTAGTTTTTATCCCTACTTTGACATTTTTTACGCAGATGACACAATTTTATAGTTGTTCATCCGGATTACTCCATTTAGTGGATGCTTTACCGGTTTTTACCCCATTTACGGAAATTTACTCGACATAAAAAGAGATGAAATGGGGTACAAAATATGATATGCATTGAACATGCAAAATGTACAAAACCATTTAGCTGAAACTTCACTAGTGGGTGTGCACTTAATTAGCAGGACGGTACAAGATGCACTAGTTTTTCTTGCAAATCATCTCAACAAGTATGAAATACCAGGTCATTTTTCTTCTCTATCAACGCAAGCATAACACATCACTCTCACATGACTTGTTCTTCTTGAAGGAACCCCACACATGTGCCAGCTTATATTGAGGAGCAACACTTTTGTGGCGGTCTTTGTCCCACTTTCGTGTATTACATGTCGATAATGAGCAGGGAAGAGAGCAACAAGTTTATTCTTCGGTCTGGAAAATGACACTAGATCTGTGAAATGACTTCGCATGACAAACCGTTTCCTGAGGTCATTGTTTGTACCATTTTTCACATAATTTAACATTTCACATATGTTAGATTCTTTGCATGACAAACCGTTTCCTGAGGAAACTCCCCTTCTTTTTTATGGAATTGGGAATCTGTTAATTCTCCGCCGAAGTAGAAGATCATTTTGAGATTTTAGAGCATATTTGAGGTTTTAATGTGGCTGTTGTCATTTTGGGTGACTTTTTGCTTAAAGGTGAGGGGACAACTAAGATGTTGGAGAAGCGGCGAATATTCAATGTAGATTGAGCACGGCTAAATTTAAACTGGGTGTAGGCTTTAGAATTTTGTAACACGATCTATTCATGTGATAAGCGAGACAACCATTTCGCAAAAAAAAAAAAAGATAAGCGAGACAATCATCGTTATAAATTGTTAGTGGCACGAGTAACAAACTGAGGTATTTTCACCCCTCACTCTGTAGATGAGCTCTTCGGCATTTCTTTTATCGTCCTAGGTGGAGTACCATCTTGTGGTTCTTTGACATACACAAAAAAAAAACTTTTCACATGATAGCCAAATGTGAGGTTTGGATCATGTACTAACGGCTAGTTTCCTCTGTTCTATAGTCGTTGATGCTGGTTTTCCCCACTCCAAGAGTACAAGTCAGAGAACAGAGTAGTTTGTAAGAATTATAATGAAACTGAATTTATAGCCCGTAGTGTGTCAGAAACTTAAGCTGAAAAGGGCCGGGCACATCCACGGGATGAGAATATATAAGTTAACAAATGAACGAATTTTATATTATATTCATAATAATCTCACAACAAGATTACATCGCAATGTCGTGTAACCTTTCCTCGATCTATAATACTTGTAGCAAAGAATCTCAGAAACGATGAAACTGTATAGACAACAGCAAGGAGAGTCGTCGCTGCATCTAGAACACGATGGCGGCGGCCACCGCTCCGGCGACCGCGACGAAGCTGGCGGCGGATGAGTACACGGCGGAGCTCGCGGGGGTGCCGTTCGGGGCGCCGATGGGGGCGCCGGAGGGTGTGGCGGAGACCGCGGACGGCGTCATCGCGGAGGGAGCGTCGGTCGGCGCGTCGGTCGTCGGGGCAGGGGGAGATGCCATCGGGGACGGCGACGCGGCGGTTGGAGGGGTGGCGACCGGGGACCTCGCCGGTGGCGCCGGAAGCGGGGCCATCCGGGGCGCCGGCATGGGGCCCTGCGCGGCGGCGGCGACTGCGAGGAGGGCGAGGATGGCGGCGACCACGGCGAAGCGAGCCATCTGGTTGTTGTCGACGGTGAAAGACTTGCCCGAGAAGATTCAGAGAGGAGAGGACGGCGAGCGAATGCTTGGGAGAGGAGAGAAGATGGTGAGCTGCGAGCTGTGAATTGGGAACGATGGAGGAGGCGCGATTTTATAGCGGGAGACTGACGATCCTAAACGTCGGTTGAGGTGGGCAACAGCTGTAACGTTCGGGTCTCGGGCTGCCGTTGGCCCGTGTATCACTGTCGCCAACGGCATCGACGCGTGAGAGAGACCAGTCTGTCAGCGAGACAGGTGGGATGCCTTCGCGGGGCGGCGCCGTGCCAGGTTTGATCCCGTCTCGCTGCGGCACCGTGTCCTGGGATCACCGGGGATAATCACTGATCACGAGGTCGTCTAACGACTAGTTTCGAGGAACCTGGTGGATCCTGAACGCGTCAATTAAAACCATTCAGGTGCGCATCAAGGTCGAGTAACCGCGCTAGCCACGTCTCCTTTTACTGTACCGCACCTCGCCTGTAAAAAGTAGCGATGGCATCGGCGAAAACGCATCCTCTTTTCCTCGCAGCCCGCTCTCCACCGTGATGCTAGGGTTCCTAGCCGCCGCCGCGCGCACAGCCGGCCGGAGCCACCTCCACTCCGGTGCCCATCGATAGTCCTCTTCGCCGTCGCCCGGAGCTGCTCCGCCCATCTCTGTCCGTTCCCGAGCGGACTCGGCCCACCCAGCAGCCCATCCACGCCGGCCGGCCGGAGCTGCGCCGCCCACCACAGCAAAGGGGTGGGGGAGGGGGGGGGGGGCGTAGAGGATGGGGGCAGCAACGTCACGCGGTGGAGGTTGCCGGTACGCCGTACTCTGTGTGCACCTCCATGGGATCCCCACGACACACGGCTCTGCCATGAGGTTGTGGTAGAGTTGGTCTTCTTCCCCGCTGGCCAGAAGATGCAAGTGTCTACCCACTTCTTTTCCTTTCTCTCTATAGATAGAAATTGTGCTCTCTCTAAGAATTATTTTTACTTTTTAATGTGTTATTACTTTTGTTCTTGCTGATGCCTTAGGCCGATGTGCTGCTTTGATTCAGTTTTCTCTTCTTTGAGGCATGGTAGTATAAAAAGTTGAACTTAACTGTTGCAGGTCACCACCTGTGGCAAAGATTAGCAGGGAGTGCAAGGTTGTTGTCGGATGCTCAGGAATGCAGCGGGAGTTCGCCTGTTCTCGGCTTCCTGTTCGGAGTTGTATAGTGCCACCCCTGTAGACTCCACTGGCAGCGGGATCCAGGTCCCCCCTGACCTCTTCCTTTGTCCTTGGTTGACAAAAACACTAAGCAATCCTCACATTTCAAAAGTGCTTCAGGTCCAACTCCAGGATATTTGATTCAGTAATCAGCTTCAGTTCCAAGTTTCAGTGCTTCAGAAATATTGGTTTTGGTAATGAGCTTGCCGAGATGGTACCTGGACATAATTTACTTGCGTGCTATAGCATGTAGAAAATTGTCTAGTTAAATTGATCAATGTACAATCTCTCGCTAATAGCATATTTTTAGAGGCCACGCTATTTTGTATAGCACGCTATTCATTAGATCTGCCTACTCCTGTATTTTCAGTTACCTGTGTGACTGAAAAAATACACTATATGTTACTATGCTATATTTCCTAAGTTATGTATAGAACCTCTGCCTATATACTTGGATCACCGGATTGTTCAATTCTTTTTATGCATCAAAACTACAGAATTACTACTTATCATTGCAGTGTCGTGTTCTGTGTATACCAATCTACCACTATAATACACCATTCTTGAATTTGGATTCACCACCTACTTGCTTTTTAGTCTGCTCGAGGTCGGCCATGGAGGTTTGGCCCGACCAATGGATGGATGGGGATGAAACCCTAGGCCAACACCCACCCATGGATGGATGGGATGGGGCGACGACGACGGCAACAACGGCCTTCTCTCGGTGCTTGCTGATGTGGTTGCCATCGACGCCGGCGACGAGTTGCAGCACGTAGACATCAAAGGTACTGACGCCCTCCATCCTCCTTCCCTCACCTCATCTTCTTCTTTTGGATTTTTTGATTTGATCCGTGCGGTTGGTTTCTGCAGGCTGCGGGTGTGACGGAGGAGCACCATGGCGGGCGTGCAGGCCATGTCTCTCTATGTAAGGCCCTCCATTCCCTCTCTTTGTTCGGGCCATGCTCAGGCAGTCTTTTCTCTTCATGGTCTGAACATGTTGGAGGCCATTATTTCTCCTCTGCCATAGTTTGCTGCTGCTGCCATGTTAACTGAGAGTTGGTAACCAATATCAAGTGATTTGGAATTTGTTGATCTGAACCATAAATGTGATGATTTATCACAATTGTCATATGATCGCAATTTTGTTGATCACATTACATCTATGTGCTGTTTGTTTGTTTGTTTGTTTGTTTAAATCCGTGCTTCCACTTTGAGGTTGAACAATAGGTTAAGGGAGCATTCCTCAATTTTTTTGGGGTCCAATGGAACAGCAGGAGTGTGGAGAATTAACGCACTCGAGGACTCTGGAATATGGATGGAGAGAACGACAGTTGAAGACATGGATATTGTTGTCCGAGCACATATAAAGGGATGGAAGTTTCTGTTATGGTTTATGACTTTTTTGTATGGCATTCATATCTTTACTGATCATTCAAGCAGTGCTACACGCATTTCCATTCAGTGTTAGTGTGAATTGCTGGAGCACAATATGACTCATGCTCATCTCCATGTCAATGCTAGGAGGAGAAAAACTACATTCAGAGGTTACGGAATGGCAATGGGTGGGTTACCTCCCAGGAGCAGATGACTGGCATGGTTAGTGATCACTAGGCCATGAATCTCATGGATCCCATGATACAGGTACATCAAGGAAATTTTAATAAGTTCATGGCACAACATATAATTTAATGTTAGCTTTCTACATTAAATATCAGGAAAAAAATTCTTGCAATTCATTTAAATGATGGTCGGGAAATTCTTGTTAAATGAATCTTAACAATAAGGATACAGTCGTCTACATTTAGTTTGCTTTTCTATTGCTGGGTAATCTTCTTATGCCATCATTTTCTGAGTATTTTTATGGTGCAGGTATCTGGTCCAGATCCGACGGAGACAAGCAAAATCGTGCTGTTGCTTCTTCTTTTGATTGTAAGTGAATCCTTTGATGACAGTGCTATTTTTTGTTGTATTAATACTGCATCTGATTCACATACTTCATCTAACCTTGTTTGAGAAATTGTGCATGTTTTTGCTACATTGGTCCAGGAAAATCCAGGTGAAACCTTTCAGGAACTCAGGACGACACGCATTGATTATATTTCATTGTGATGGCTGCTGCCGACACAGCTACTATGGGTACACGCAACTTCTATTTCGCTCGTCACCGGAAACCACCGCCCAGATCCATCTCTTCTCAACCATGCCGACGTGGTGGTTAGGGGTGCTTACAACTTGTGAGGACCTGCGTTCTCGCTGTTGATCCGTGATGGCATGGCCTCCCCGTGCCCTAGTCGCGTTCTAGCTGATGGTTTGGGTCCACCAGCGGAGGGAGAGGGGGACGACCTCTGTCGCTCCTTCTCTCTAGCCTCTTCATCTTGATGAAGCCGTAGGAGTAGAGGGGCACACGCGTAATGGATCTGCTCCAAGCACCTCAAGCCACACATCTTCAAGGTGATCACTTCATCCACATCCAATGTCAGTTTCCGCGTTTACTCCTTTTTTGGGGTGGATGGATGCATGATACTCTGATAGTAGCAGGCAGTTGTAGTACATACTACAAATTGGCACGCTGAAACTAGCCTGCAATTTTCTCGGAAATTTTTATGTCACATGCTAGTGGAGTGGATTATAACATTTCAGTGGAACAAATTGTAGGTATTTCTTGTTTGCTTCTCAAAGAAAAGGATGTTATATTAACTTGGTGTTGCTGTTCTTGGTAGGATGAACAAATAGCACCTTGCAGGCTCTTGATTTTTTCTGTGATTCCCTTTGAAAGGATATAAGTTTGCAGTTTTTCTATCAGTTCTTCTGAAGCAAACAATATGTGATGGATAGCTACAATTATAGCTTCTTTTTATATTATTGTCCTGATCGAGGTTCTTGTAAGGTTAGATATGCCTTGCTTTATATATGTTGGCTTTATCGCATTGTTAGACATTTGAAAACGTGAGGCTAACAACCGTTAGTTCAATGTTACTAGAGAAATGTGTGTGTGTGTGTGTGTGTGTGTGTGTGTGTGTGTGTGTGTGTGTGTGTGTGTGTGTGTGTGTGTGTGTGTGTGTGTGTGTCTGAAAATGATTGTATGAGGCACAATGAGGCGCTTCAACAAGGCAAGTGCGCCACAAGAACGCTCTCAGGAAGCCCGCCATTGGCGGGCCCCAGCCCCTAGTATTTCATTCAAGTACAGGGAGACTTCGCGCTAGCTGCTGCATGACATGTGTTTTATAGTGGCAAGTCACGAGTGGTGTATAACTTTGACTTATAAGAGCAGTGGGACAAGACGTTCTTGTGGATAATGAAGTCGTCTGTGGCGACTTTGTCAAATCTATAGAAGATATGCCAGTTTAGTCTCTCGGTAATGCTCACAAGGATAGGTGAGTGTATACTCATATATATAAACGTCTTCGATTGTATTGTGTTAAAAAAAAGTATAAACTAAATAGCAAATTAAGTGGTAATTTAGCTAGCAATGCATGACTCGTCAGGACCAAACCTAAATTGGTTAACCATTTCTGTTTCTTTTTTCTTTTTCGAACACAATACAAACTGAGACGCTGATATATACGCATATACACTCATTCTTATTAACGCATGCATGCACTCACAACCTACCTCAGTGAGCATCTTCAATAGACTGAGTCGATACATTATTTTGAGATTGACGAAGTCGTCACAGACGCCTTCATAGTTGACGAGGACATCTCCTCCCACTAAATGCACGTCGCCGAAAGATCTGGAATAATTCCAGGAAAATGTGAGGATCAATGTCAAATCTAAGACTTAAACTCTGTTGGGTAGAGGATATCACTGTCCTCTTAATCATTCAACTACATGTTGGTTCGTGGTTAATAATTCCTGTTAACTGATTATAGTTGATATTGTGTCTAGAAACCAACCATTGGGATGTGGGCAACATCCCTTTTATGAGTCCGATCAGGGACTGAACGCGTTACGTTTCCTTGAGCATCGAACGGACAACTAGAAAACGAGATGAAACATGCACACCAGAGATATCCAGGTTCGGGCCACCTGCAAGGTGTAATACTCTACTCCTGTTGTGGATGATATTGCTATCTTCTAGTCTAGTTGGTTACAATGCGTGTGGTAAGTTGTCAATGAATCAAGACCCTTTGCTAGGTTGTAGTCCACCCCTATTTATACTGCTCTTGGACTTCCCCTTATCGGGGCAATGGCGGCGCCAGCATTCATCCACGCCCTCGGCCACCCCAGGCAGCCTTTGAGCACTCTAGCACTGTAGCTACAATGTCCTCTGCAGAGTATAAAGGAAATTAGCCTCACGCCCCAGGCAGCCGCCAGGGCTGCCTAGGGCATGTCTCCACTGCTGCTGAGGGGTAGCCATATAACTATTACAAATATGGTAGGAAAAGTCATCCGTATCGACCTGACGTAATTGGGCATGGCGGCCTGCTCATGCCAGTAGGTTGCTACAGGATGTCTAGCCCTGTAGCTATGCATGGAGTTGGTAGCATCTCTTCGGTCCCTATGGATGTCCACAAGGGGTAGATGTAGCTCGTCGGGATGCGATGTCCGAAGACGGATGCGTCTCGCCCCATCCGGCGACTGGTACTGGTCACTGTAGCGCACTGGTGCGCATTGACGCCTCTGACAAGTAGATTCTCCGGTTCCTTCATGGAGAAGGAAAAATGCATCGTGGGGGTTGGTGCTTCACGGATGGTTCTGCAGGAACCGCTTGTCGGGAGCCAGAGCCCCGCCAAGCAGGATGGTCCTTCATGGGGCTTGTTAACGCGGTGCAGCTTGTCGGGCGCCACTGTCATGGCCTAGCCTTCGTCGGCCCGGGTTACCCCGGTTCTCTTTGAGCCGACGGTAGCCCCCGGGCCCATGTCCTACGTGTGGCCAGCGGGAGGCGCGAAAGGAGATGTGGCCTGAAGTCCTTGGAGGCCGGACATGTGGCGCTCGACGCCTGAAGGTGGGAAATAGCGCCCATGATTCCGCGTCGGTTTGCATTAACTGCGGTGATGATGACTGGCGAGTAGGAAGGAAAACGATCCCTCGGTCCCCACGCCACACATGTCGCGTGACCTCGATGCGGGGGGATAGTGGGACACCACGCCCTCAACCGCCATGGGGTTGCCGCATTGCCTTCTTGGGTCATAAAGAGGGAGAAAACCGCAGCCGCTCGCCCCTTTCGCCGCTTTGTATTCTGTCCCTCTTGCTGCCTTGCTCCACGCCCGTAGTCTAGCAAGAAAACTCTGGTCTTAGAGCATCTTCTTCTCCTGCTTCCATGGTACCACACAAGGCCCCGACGGTTGCGGAGAAGGGGAAAGGCAAGAAGAAGAAGGCGGCGGAGCCTCCTCGGGCTCTAATATGTCATTGTTGGCCGCCGACGAGGATATGCGTCGCCTTCCTCGCTGTCGGGCTACTGCCACCTTTTTCGGCTTCTTCCTCGCCATCCTAGAACATTACCAGGTCCAAGTACTTCATCTCCATCTACAACACAATGGAGGAGCAATGCATTAGAGATGAGGTGTAGTATGCTGCAAAAGAAAGAGGTGAATTCTAGTTTTTATCCCTACTTTGACATTTCACGCAGATGCCACAATTTTATTGTTGTTCATCCGGATTACTCCATTTAGTGAATGCTTTAACATATTTTACCCCATTTTCAAAAATTTACTCAGCAAAAAAAGAGATGAAATGCGGTACAAAATATGATATGCATTGAACATGCAAAATGTACAAAACCATTTAGATGAATCTTAACTAGAGAACGTGCACTTAATTAGCAAGATGGTACAAGAAACACTAGTTTTTCTTGCGAATCATCTCAACGAGTATGGAAAACTAGGTCATTTTACTTCTCTATCAGCACAACATAACACATCGCTCTCACATGACTTGTTCTTCTTGCAGGAACCCACACATGTGCCATCTTATATTGAGGAGCAACACATTTGTGTCAGCCTTTGTCACATTTTCGTGCATTACGTGTCGATAATGAGTAGGGAAGAGAGCAACAAGTTTATTCTGGGTCTGGGAAATGACACAAGATTTGTCAAATGACATCGCATGACAAAGCGTTCCCTGAGGCATTGTTTGTACCATTTTTCTCATAATTTAACATTTCACATACTTTAGATTCTGTTGTAAAAATACAGGAGACTCCCCCCCCCCTTAATAGAAACAGGGATTTGCTAATTCTCCCCAGAATTAGAGGATCATTTTGAGATTTTAGAGCATATTTGAGGTTTTAATGCGACTGTTGTCACTTTGGGCGGATTTTTGCTAAAGAGATGAGGGGGCAACTAAGACGGCTGAGAAGCGATGAATATGTTGGAAATATGCCCTAGAGGCAATAATAAAATGATTATTATATTTCCTTGTTCATGATAATTGTCTATTATTCATGCTATAATTGTATTATCCGGAAATCGTAATACATGTGTGAATACATAGACCACAATGTGTCCCTAGTGAGCCTCTAGTTGACTAGCTCGTTGATCAACAGATAGTCATGGTTTCCTGGCTATGGACATGGGGATGTCATTGATAATGGGATCACATCATTAGGAGAATGATGTGATGGACAAGACCCAAACCTAAGCATAGCACAAAGATCGTGTAGTTCGTTTGTTGTAGCTTTTCTGGATGTCAAGTATCATTTCCTTAGACCATGAGATTGTGCAACTCCCGAATACCGTAAGAGTGCCTTGGGTGTGCCAAACGTCACAACGTAACTGGGTGGCTATAAAGGTACATTACAGGTATCTCCGAAAGTGTCTGTTGGGTTGGCACGAATCGAGACTGGGATTTGTCACTCTGTATGACGGAGAGGTATCTCTTGGCCCACTCGGTAATGCATCATCATAATGAGCTCAATGTGATCAAGTGGTTGATCACGGGATCATGCATTACGGTACGAGTAAAGTGACTTGCCGGTAACGAGACTGAACAAGGTATTGGGATACCGACGATCGAGTCTCGGGCAAGTAACGTACCGATTGACAAAGGGAATTGAGTACGTGATTGATTAGGTCCTCGACATCGTGGTTCATCCGATGAGATCATCGAGGAGCATGTGGGAGCCAACATGGGTATCCAGATCCCTCTGTTGATTATTGACCAGAGAATCGTCTCGGTCATGTCTGCTTGTCTCCCGAACCCGTAGGGTCTACACACTTAAGGTTCGGTGACGCTAGGGTTGTATAGATATGAGTATGCAGTAATCCGAAAGTTGTTCGGAGTCCCGGATGAGATCCTGTACATCACGAGGAGTTCCGTAATGGTCTGGAGGTGAAGAATTATATATAGGAAGTGTAGTTTCGGCCATCGGGAAAGTTTTGGGGTCACCGGTATTGTACCGGGACCACCGGATGGGTCTCGGGGGTCCACCGGGTGGGGCCACCCATCCCGGAGGGCCCCATGGGCTGAAGTGGGGAGGGGAACCAGCCCATAGTGGGCTGGTGCGCCCCCCCCCCCTTGGGCCCTCCATGCGCCTAGGGTTGGGAACCCTAGGGGAGGGGGCGCCTCCACTTGCCTTGGGGGGTACTCCACCCCCTTGGCCGCCCCCCCTAGGAGATCCCATCTCCTAGGGCCGGTGCACCCCCCTAGGGGGCCTATATAAAGGGGGGAGGGCAGCCGCACCTCAAGCCTTGGCGCCTCCCTCTCCCCTGCTACACCTCTCCCTCTCGCAGAAGCTCGGCAAAGCCCTGTTGCGTTCACTGCTGCATCCACCACCACGCTGTCGTGCTGCTGGATCTTCATCAACCTCTCCTTCCCCCTTGCTGGATCAAGAAGGAGGATACGTCATCTGCTCCGTACGTGTGTTGAACACGGAGGTGACGTCCGTTCGGCACTTGGTCATCGGTGATTTGGATCACGGCGAGTACGACTCCATCATCCCCGTTCTCTTGAACGCTTCCGCTCGCGATCTACAAGGGTATGTAGATGCACTCTCCTCTCGCTGCTAGTTGACTCCACAGATTGATCTTGGTGAAACGTAGGAATTTTTTTTGTTTTCTGCAACGTTCCCCAACAGTGGCATCATGAGCTAGGTCTATGCGTAGTTACTATGCACGAGTAGAACACAAAGTAGTTGTGGGCGTCGATATTGTCAATTTGCTTGCCGTTACTAGTCTTATCTTGATTCGGCGGCATCGTGGGATGAAGCGGCCCGGACCATCCTTACACGTACGCTTACATGAGACCGGTTCCACCGACTGACATGCACTAGTTGCATAAGGTGGCTGGCGGGTGTCTGTCTCTCCCACTTTAGTCGGATCGGATTCGATGAACATGGTTCTTATGAAGGGTAAATAGAAATTGGCAATTCACGTTGTGGTTTTGGCGTAGGTAAGAAACGTTCTTGCTAGAAACCTATAGAAGCCACGTAAAAACTTATAACAACAATTAGAGGACGTCTAACTTGTTTTTGCAGCAAGTGTTTTGTGATGTGATATGGCCAAAGGTTGTGATGAATGATGAATGATATATGTGATGTATGAGATTGATCATATTCTTGTAATAGGAATCACGACTTGCATGTCGATGAGTATGACAACCGTCAGGAGCCATAGGAGTTGTCTTTATTTTTTGTATGACCTGCGTGTCATTGAGAAACGCCATGTAAATTACTTTACTTTATTGCTAAACGTATTAGCCATAGTAGTAGAAGTAATAATTGGCGAGCAACTACATGGAGACACGATGATGGAGATCATGGTGTCATGCCGGTGACAAGATGATCATGGAGCCCCAAGATGGAGAAGGAGCTATATGATATTGGCCATATCATGTCACTATTATTTGATTGCATGTGATGTTTATCATGTTTTTGCATCTTGTTTACTTAGAACAACGGTAGTAAATAAGATGATCCCTCATAATAATTTCAAAAAAGTGTCCCCCCCTAACTATGTGCCGTTGCGACAGTTCGTTGTTTCGAAGCACCACGTGATGATCGGGTGTGATAGATTCCAACGTTCACATACAGATTTACACACGCAATACACTTAGGTTGACTTGACGAGCCTAGCATGTACAGACATGGCCTCGGAACACAGAAGACCGAAAGGTCGAGCATGAGTCATATAGAAGATACGATCAACATGAAGATGTTCACCGATGTTGACTAGTCCGTCTCACGTGATGATCGGACACGGCCTAGTCAACTCGGATCATGTTATACTTAGATGACTGGAGGGATGTTTATCTAAGTGGGAGTTCATTGAATAATTTGATTAGATGAACTTAATTATCATGAACTTAATCTAAAATATTTACAATATGTCTTGTAGATCAAATGGCCAACGTTGTCCTCAACTTCAATGCGTTCCTAGAGAAAACCAAGCTGAAAGACGATGGCAGCAACTATACGGACTGGGTCTGGAACCTGAGGATCATCCTCATAGCTGCCAAGAAAGATTATGTCCTAGAAGCACCGCTAGGTGACGCACCCGTCCCACAGAACCAAGACATTATGAACGCTTGGCAGACACGTGCTGATGATTACTCCCTCGTTCAGTGCGGCATGCTTTACAGCTTAGAACCGGGGCTCCAAAAGCGTTTTGAGCGACACGGAGCATATGAGATGTTCGAAGAGCTGAAAATGGTTTTCCAAGCTCATGCCTAGGTTGAGAGATATGAAGTCTCCGACAAGTTCTTCAGCTGTAAGATGGAGGAAAATAGTTCTGTCAGTGAGCACATACTCAAAATGTCTGGGTTGCATAACCGCTTGACTCAGCTGGGAGTTAATCTCCCGGATGACGCGGTCATTGACAGAATCCTTCAGTCGCTTCCACCAAGCTACAAGAGCTTTGTGATGAACTTTAATATGCAGGGGATGGAAAAGACCATTCCTGAAGTATTTGCAATGCTGAAATCAGCAGAGGTAGAAGTCAAAAAGGAACATCAAGTGTTGATGGTGAATAAAACCACTAAGTTCAAGAAAGGCAAGGGTAAGAAGAATTTTAAGAAGGACGGCAAGGGAGTTGCCGCGCCCGGTAAGCAAGCTGCCGGGAAGAAGCCAAAGCATGGACCCAAGCCCGAGACTGAGTGCTTTTATTGCAAGGGAAGTGGTCACTGGAAGCGGAACTGCCCCAAATACTTAGCGGACAAAAAGGCCGGCATCACAAAAGGTATATGTGATATACATGTAATTGATGTGTACCTTACCAGTGCTCGTAGTAGCTCCTGGGTATTTGATACCGGTGCGGTTGCTCACATTTGTAACTCAAAGCAGGAGCTGCGGAATAAGCGGAGACTGGCGAAGGACGAGGTGACGATGCGCGTCGGGAATAGTTCCAAGGTCGATGTGATCGCCGTCGGCACGCTACCTCTACATTTACCTACGGGATTAATTTTAAACCTCAATAATTGTTATTTAGTGCCAGCTTTGAGCATGAACATTGTATCAGGATCTCGTTTAATATGAGATGGCTACTCATTTAAATCCGAGAATAATGGTTGTTCTATTTATATGAGAGATATGTTTTATGGTCATGCTCCGATGGTGAATGGTTTATTCTTAATGAATCTCGAGCGTAATGCTACACATATTCATAGTGTGAATACCAAAAGATGTAAGGTTGATAATGATAGTCCCGCATACTTGTGGCACTGCCGCCTTGGTCACATAGGTGTCAAACGCATGAAGAAGCTCCATACAGATGGACTTTTAGAGTCTCTTGATTATGAATCATTTGACACGTGCGAATCATGCCTCATGGGTAAAATGACCAAGACTCCATTCTCAGGAACAATGGAGCGAGCAACCAACTTATTGGAAATCATACATACTGATGTGTGCGGTCCAATGAGTGTTGAGGCTCGCGGTGGCTATCGTTATGTTCTCACCCTCACTGATGACTTGAGTAGATATGGGTATGTCTACTTAATGAAACACAAGTCTGAGACCTTTGAAAAGTTCAAGGAATTTCAGAGTGAGGTTGAGAATCAACGTGACAGGAAAATCAAGTTCTTGCTATCAGATCGTGGGGGAGAATACTTGAGTCACGAATTTGGCACACACTTAAGAAAATGTGGAATAGTTTCACAACTCACGCCGCCTGGAACACCTCAGCATAATGGTGTGTCCGAACGTCGTAATCGCACTCTATTAGATATGGTGCGATCTATGATGTCTCTTACCGATTTACCGCTATCATTTTGGGGCTATGCTTTAGAGACTGCCGCATTCACTTTAAATAGGGCTCCGTCGAAATCCGTTGAGACAACACCGTATGAATTATGGTTTGGGAAGAAACCTAAGCTGTCGTTTCTAAAAGTTTGGGGATGCGATGCTTATGTCAAGAAACTTCAACCTGAAAAGCTCGAACCCAAGTCGAAAAAATGCGTCTTCATAGGATACCCTAAAGAAACTGTTGGGTATACCTTCTACCTCATATCCGAAGGCAAGATCTTTGTTGCCAAGAATGGGTCCTTTCTAGAGAAGGAGTTTATCTCGAAAGAAATAAGTGGGAGGAAGGTAGAACTTGATGAAGTATTACCTCTTGAACCGGTAAGTGGCGCAGCTCAAGAAAATGTTCCTGAGGTGCCTGCACCGACTAGAGAGGAAGTTGATGATGATGATCATGAAACTTCAGATCAAGTTGCTACTGAACTTCGTAGGTCCACAAGGACACGTTCTGCACCAGAGTGGTACGGCAACCCTGTCTTGGAAATCATGTTGTTAGACAACGGTGAACCTTCGAACTATGAAGAAGCGATGGCGGGCCCGGATTCCGACAAATGGCTGGAAGCCATGAAATCCGAGATAGGATCCATGTATGAAAACGAAGTATGGACTTTGACTGACTTGCCCGTTGATCGGCGAGCCATAGAAAATAAATGGATCTTTAAGAAGAAGACAGACGTGGATGGTAATGTGACCATCTATAAAGCTCGGCTTGTCGCTAAGGGTTATCAACAAGTTCAAGGGGTTGACTACGATGAGACTTTCTCACCCGTAGCGAAGCTGAAGTCCGTCCAAATCATGTTAGCAATTGCCGCATTCTATGATTATGAGATATGGCAAATGGACGTCAAAACGACATTCCTTAATGGTTTCCTTAAGGAAGAATTGTATATAATGCAGCCGGAAGGTCTTGTCGATCCTAAGAATGCTGACAAGGTGTGCAAGCTCCAACGCTCGATTTATGGGCTGGTGCAAGCATCTCGGAGTTGGAACATTCGCTTTGATGAGATGATCAAAGCTTTTGGGTTTATGCAGACTTATGGAGAAGCCTGCATTTACAAGAAAGTGAGTGGGAGCTATGTAGCATTTTTCATATTGTATGTGGATGACATACTATTGATGGGAAATGATATAGAATTCTTGGAAAGCATAAAGGCCTATTTGAAGAAGTGTTTTTCAATGAAGGACCTTGGAGAAGCTGCTTATATATTAGGCATCAAGATCTATAGAGATAGATCGAGACGCCTCATTGGTCTTTCACAGAGTACGTACCTTGACAAGATTTTGAAGAAGTTCAAAATGGATTAGTCAAAGAAGGGGTTCTTGCCTGTATTGCAAGGTACGAGATTGAGCTTGGCTCAATGCCCGACCACGGCAGAAGATAGAGAAAAGATGAGTGTCGTCCCTTATGCCTCGGCCATAGGGTCTATCATGTATGCTATGCTGTGTACCAGACCTGATGTAAACCTTGCCGTGAGTTTGGTAGGAAGGTACCAAAGTAATCCCGGCATGGAACACTGGACAGCGGTCAAAAATATCCTGAAGTACCTGAAAAGGACTAAGGAAATGTTTCTCGTTTATGGAGGTGACGAAGAGCTCGTCGTAAAGGGTTACGTCAATGCTAGCTTCGACACAGATCTGGATGACTCTAAGTCACAAACCGGATGCATGTATATTTTGAATGGTGGGGCAGTAAGCTGGTGCAGTTGCAAGCAAAGCGTTGTGGCGGGATCTACATGTGAAGCGGAGTACATGGCAGCCTCGGAGGAAGCACACGAAGCAGTCTGGGTGAAGGAGTTCATTACCGACCTAGGAGTCATACCCAATGCGTCGGGCCCAATGACTCTCTTCTGTGACAACACTGGAGCTATTGCCCTTGCCAAGGAGCCCAGGTTTCACAGGAAAACCAGGCATATCAAGCGTCGCTTCAACTCCATTCGTGAAAGTGTTTAAAATGGAGACATAGAGATTTGTAAAGTACATACGGACCTGAATGTAGCAGATCCATTGACTAAACCTCTTCCTAGAGCAAAACATGATCAACACCAGAATTCCATGGGTGTTCGATTCATCACAATGTAACTAGATGATTGACTCTAGTGCAAGTGGGAGACTGTTGGAAATATGCCCTAGAGGCAATAATAAAATGATTATTATATTTCCTTGTTCATGATAATTGTCTATTATTCATGCTATAATTGTATTATTCGAATATCATAATACATGTGTGAAAGTGCAACTATCCCTAGGTGGTTTTGGTAATTCATAACAACATATAGCTCATTGAGCTAATGCTATTCCAAGATGATTATTTCAGGAAAGCTCAATGATTGGCATGGCATGGATGTGAAAGTGGAACCCTCAAAATGCTAAGGACAAAGGATTGGCTCAAGCTCAAAAGCTCAAGACTCTTCATTTTATATTTTAGTGATCCAAGATCACATTGAGTCCATAGGAAAAGCCAATACTATCAAGGAGGGATGAGGTGTTGCTTAATGAGCCTCTTGCTTCATGTGCTTAGTGATATGCTCCAAAACCCTCAACTACTTTCCCATATCCACATATGACCTAAACCCTAAGCCAAACTCGGTCCTACCGATTCTTCCTATCCGGCGCCACCGAGTTTCACTTGTCATTAGCCACTGCCAAACCCTAGCAATTCGGTTCTACCGATAAGGATCTCGGTCTCACCGAGATGGGGATTGCAAACTCTCTGTTTCCCTTTCGTAACTTTTCGGTCTCACCGAAAGAGCGAATCGGTCCCACCGAGATTGCAATGTAAACTCAGTGTTTCCCCTTTGTAACTTTTCGGTCTCACCGAGTTCCACTCGGTCTCACCGAAAGAGCAAATCGGTCCCACCGAGTTTGCCTGACCAACTCTCTGGTTAGCTAATTACCAAATTCGGTCTCACCGAGTTTGTGTAATCGGTCTCACCGAGATTACGTTATGCCCAAACCCTAACCATATCGGTCCTACCGAGTTGCATGTCAGTCCCACCGAAAATCTCTAACGGTCACTAGGTTTACATTTTCGGTCCGACCGAGTTTGTTGATTCGGTCCCACCGAGATTGGAAAACTGTGTGTAACGGTTGGATTTTGTGTGGAGGCTATATATACCCCTCCACCTCCTCTTCATTCGAGAGAGAGCCATCAGAACACACACACCATTCCAACTCATATGTTCTGAGAGAGAACCACCTACTCATGTGTTGAGACCAAGATATTCCATTCCTACCATATGAATCTTGATCTCTAGCCTTCCCAAGTTGCTTTCCACTCAAATCTTCTTTCCACTAAATCCAAATCCTATGAGAGAGAGTTGAGTGTTGGGGAGACTATCATTTGAAGCACAAGAGCAAGGAGTTCATTACCTACACACCATTTGTTACTTCTTGGAGAGTGGTGTCTCCTAGATTGGCTAGGTGTCACTTGGGAGCCTCCGACAAGATTGTGGAGTTGAACCAAGGAGTTTGTAAGGGCAAGGAGATCGCCTACTTCGTGAAGATCTACCGCTAGTGAGGCAAGTCCTGTGTGGGCGATGGCCATGGTGGGATAGACAAGGTTGCTTCTTCGTGGACCCTTTGTGGGTGGTTGCTTCTTCGTGGACCCTTCGTGGGTGGAGCCCTGTGTGGACTCGCGCAACCGTTACCCTTGGGTGGAGCCCTGTGTGGACTCGCGCAACCGTTACCCTTCGTGGGTTGAAGTCTCCATCAACGTGGATGTAGGATAGCACCACCTATCCGAACCACGGGAAAAACATCCGTGTCTCCAATTGCGTTTGAATTCTCCAAACCCTTCCCTTTACATTCTTGCAAGTTGCATGCTTTACTTTCCGCTGCCTATATACTCTTTGCATGCTTGCTTGAATTATGTGATGATTGCTTGACTTGTCCTAAATTAGCTAAAATCTGCCAAGAACTAAAATTGGGAAAAGGTTAAGTTTTTATTTGGTCAAGTAGTCTAATCACCCCCCTCTAGACATACTTTCGATCCTACAAGTGGTATCAGAGCTTTGGTCTCCATTTGCTTTGATCTCCATAGCTTTTGGTGGTCATAGCCTTGGTTTCACAACCTAGGAGAGTATGGCGTCTAGCGAGGGAAATTATCACCGTAGAGGTCCTTACTTTGATGGTACTAATTTTGCTAGTTGGAAGCATAAAATGAAAATGCATATTCTTGGACATAACCCCGCCGTTTGGGCTATTGTGTGTGTTGGTTTGCAAGGTGACTTCTTTGATGGGAGAGAACCAAACCGTGAAGCTACCGCGGATGAGTTGAAGATGTTGCAATACAATGCTCAAGCTTGTGATATTCTCTTCAATGGATTGTGCCCCGAAGAATTCAACAAAATCAGCCGTCTTGAGAATGCAAAGGAAATTTGGGACACTTTGATTGATATGCACGAAGGTACCGACTCCGTCAAGGAATCCAAGTTGGATGTGCTTCAAAGCCAACTTGACAAGTTCAAGATGAAGGATGGTGAAGGTGTCGCTGAAATGTACTCTAGGCTTGCTCTCATCACAAATGAGATTGCCGGCTTAGGAAGTGAAGAGATGACCGATAGATTCATCATCAAGAAGATTCTAAGAGCCTTGGATGGAAAATATGATACCGTGTGCACATTGATCCAAATGATGCCCAATTACAAAGATCTCAAGCCAACGGAGGTGATTGGAAGAATTGTTGCTCATGAGATGTCACTTAAGGATAAAGAGGAACTTCACAACAAATCAAGTGGTGCCTATAAAGCCTCATGTGAAGCCCCTACATCATCAAGTGAGAAACAAGACTTCAATGAAGAATTGAGCTTAATGGTGAAGAACTTCAACAAGTTCTACAAGAGTAGAAGCAAAGATAGAAGCTTCAAGTCAAGGTCCTACAATGACAAAAGATCTTCTAGTCGAGAGCGAAACTGCTACAATTGTGGAAGACCCGGACACTATTCCAATGAGTGTACGGCTCCCTACAAGAGAAGAGAAGATTCTCCAAAAAGAAGAAGCAAAGGATCACCACCAAGAGAGAGAAGGAGTAGAGATGATCGTTATGAACGAAGATACTCACGGAGAAGCAAGGATTCGGAAAGGAAGGAAAAATCATCAAGGAGCTACACAAGACGAAGACATCAAGCTCATGTTGGTGAATGGGTATCCGGCTCCGACTCCGACAGCCACTCCGAGAGAAGTTATCACTCCGACTCCGAAGATACTCAAGATGAAGGTGTTGCCGGTCTAGCACTTGTGTCAACCAACTCCTACGACATATTTGACTCACCAAATGAAGGAATTGGAAGATGCTTCATGGCCAAAGGTCCTAAGGTAACACACCCCGAGTATGTTGATTTCAATAGTGATGAAGATGACTTGTTAGGTGATGATTTGCTTGTTGACAACTCTAGTGATGAATACTATGATGAAATGTCAATTAAACATGCTAATCAAGATAAAACGAATGACAATGATAAGGAGAAGATTGAGGCCCTAACTAAAGAACTAAACACTCTTAAGTTAGCTCATGAAACCATCTTCGAAGATCATCGAGAACTTTTAAGAGCTCATGAGAAATTACGCTTTGAAAAGCTCAATCTTGAGCAAGAGCATGAGTTCTTAAAAGCAATCAATGATGATCTCCGCAAGAAAAGTTCTTCTTACATTGCCAAGCGTTTACTCTTATCCACTTACATGCCTCAAGTCAAGTCTAGTAACAAGAAAGATTCTTCCTCTAGCAGTAACAATGATCATGTTAAATCCAATATTGTTGCTTCTAGTAGTTCTCTTGATTCCACTAATGATTCTCTTAGCCAAGTTACACTTGAGCAAGAAAATAGTTTATTGAAGGGAATTATAGAGAAAGGAGTGTACAAAAGCCTTGCCGGGAGTAAGCAATTCGAGGAAATTGTGCGCAAGCAAGGAATGCACCGGAAGAATCAAGGTGTTGGTTTTGAACGAAAGTTCAATGCCAATGGAGTTGAGTGGGAAGAAGATCAATACCCCAAGACAAAGTTTATTCCTCAACAAGAGAAGTATGATACTTCTTTCAAGGGGACACAAGCTCAAGATGATCTTCCACCACAAGACTACAAGCAAAAAGGCAAGGACAAGCTTCAAGAGGAAATTGATGCATTTGAAGAAGCTCCAAAGACCTTAGTCAAGTGGATTCCCAAGACTACTTCAAGTTCCACTTCATCAAGTACGACTACAACTCCAAGGATTCCCATCAAGATGGTGTGGATCCAAAAGAAGAAGAACTAGAGAGTTCTCGAGGGTGACTCCGCCAACATACTTCACTCTTATCATTTTGGCAAGAACAAGTGCAATCAACTTCCACATCTTGCACTAGTTCAAGGAGTCACAAACCCTCTTGTTGGTAAGACAAGGGACAAGGTAACCTAAAAGTTTTCATGGACATCATCTTGTGTGTGCATCACTCTATGTCTATGGATATCCTTGTTTGTTCCTTGTGGGACTAACCCATGTAGGTATTGAAAGTGCAATTCACTCAAATGGATAGCTCCAAGAGATCTACATCAACATTGAGCATCCACATCTTCAATATCTACATGAAGTCATCATCGACAAAACCCAAGGTTAGTTCATCCCTCTTAGGGGGGATATCACATCTAGGGGGAGCTTTACTCTAAGACTTGAGCTAAAGCAACTCTAAAGATGTGAACACAACAATGCTTTATGTAAAAGTGGTAACCCCACTTGAGCTTAAACGATGAGTATGACCTATGATCAAGTGTTCTCACTTGACTCCTAAGTCAATATACTCATATATAGATGACCTAGTCATCGCAAATTGCTTGATAGATGCTAGAATTGGTTGTGCATGCCTTGTCACATATTTCATTTGCCATCTTATTGTGTGAGCATGCTGGTTGCATATTTTACTCATTCGAGGACATCCACTTGTTGTTTTGATTGTTCGGCTTTATTTCTTTTGCCAAGTGGATGGACAAGAATGCCTAAGAACCTCCTCTAGCTATCTATGCTTTTCTCGTCTCAAACTCTATTCATGCTGCATCACAAAATTTGATCAAGTCAGATTCGAACCACTCTGTGTGAGGAGCGCTCGGAGTCCCCGATTCGTCATAGACTTAAACTTCCAAAACCTCTTTATGATTCTCGGTCTGACCGATACTCCACTTTCGGTCCTACCGAGATCATTAAGTTGATCTAGGTTTTCGATCTCGGTGCAACCGATTTGAACCTTTCGGTCACACCGAGTTTCAGTAACTGCTTGCAGTTATGAATCTCGGTGCCACCGAGTTGTTCCACTCGGTCACACCGACAGGGTCGGGCTATATATAGTCACGGGCAAAATTTTGGAAATTTCTCCGAACCCCTTCGCCCGCGCGATAGCCTGCTCTGCCCTCGTGGTCTCCGGATCGTCTTCTCGCCGCCAGCCGCCTCCAGTCGCTGGTCTCCGTCGCCGTCAACGGGAATTCTGCCCCGCCGTTGCCGCCGTAGCAAGTCCCCGCCGAACTAGGGTATGGACTTGATCTTTGTGCTATTCTCCAATCTGATTCCTAGCACATTGTGATCTTCATGATTCTTGCCACGATTGAAACACTCCTATCCAGTCAAAACGCTCATAGATTAGGTTTGATTCGAAAATTCTAGGTTTAGGTCTCCGCCGAAACCATCTCGGACCCACCGAGTTGAAAAACTCGGTCCCACCGATTTGGCTTATGCCATTGCACAAGTGAGACTCGGTCTGACCGAGAATTACTTATCGGTGTGACCGATTTTGGAACTCTGTGAAACCCTAGCAGTCTCGGTGCCACCAAACTGTGACTCGGTCCTACCGAGTTCACTAGTTTAGGTTCCAAAACTGCTTCGGTATCACCGAGTTTGAAAATCGGTAGATCCGAGATGATTTCAGTGGGAAACTAAAACTAAGTTTCTAGATCATTCTTTTGCAAAAATCTTTGTGTTTTGTGATGCTCATCCTTTCTACCTCATCTATAATCTGTTCACAGGGTCAGCAGTCAGTTTGCAGCATGTCTGATCAAAGTGATAGCCAAAACATGTCAGAGCAGCAGATGCACATGAGTGAGGGCACTAGTCCCTCAAGTTCTTCAGATGAGGGCAGCAGGAGCACCCCTAGCAACTTGCCAAAGGCTGCCACGAGACAGAGGAAGAAGAGGACTTCAGATTCCGAAGATGAGGACTATGTGGCAGAGGAAGAGGCCACTTCCAAGAGAGTTGAGCCAGCTCAAGGCACAAAGCCAGGGCTGAAAATCAAAAGGCCAGCAGGCAGGCAGCCCATGTCAAAGGCAAGAGCCTCAACTGAGAAGCCCACTTCCCAAGAGCCAGTTGCTACAGAAGGCAAGAAGAGGAAGGAAAGGGTCAAGAAGACCGCAGCCAGAGTGCTAGGAAAAGCTTCCATCATGGAAGAGGAGGAGGAAGAAGAGGTAGCTGCACCAGCACCCAAGGCACCCAAGCTGATGGGTGATGCCATAAGGTCAGGGGCTACTGCATCTAAGCCCAAAGCTGCCTCCAAGCCAAAACCAACAAGGAATACAAGGAGCATTCCTGCAGCTGAGAAGAAGAAGGCCCCAGTGCCTGAGACTGTTGCTGAAGAAGAGGAAGAGAATGTCCTGAGAAAGCTAAAGCCCAAGATCCCAGAACACAACGATGCTCATCCTGTGGCTGAGGATATGAAGCTCAGGAGAGATTCAGGGCTGAGGAAGTGGAGAGAAGCAGACCCGTATGCTTCAAGGAGAAGGACTGCCGTGGACTACAGATTTCACACCAAGGAGCAGCAGGATGAGACAGTGCTGCTAGATAAGAAGCCCATTGTCTGTGATATGCGATGGGTTGATTGGCAATATATAAAGGACAACGAAGAGCACTATCCTGGAGTGCAAGACAGCTTCATAGCTTGTGGAGTAGCTGACTTTGTTGGGCAGAAGCTCACAAAGTGGAATGAGGAGCTTATAATGCAGTTCTACTCCACGGCACATTTTTATCCAGATGGGAGGATCACATGGATGTCTGAGGGTACGAGGTACCAATCCACTGTTGAGGAATGGGCAAAGTTAATTAATGCCCCAAAGGAGCATGATGACGACATGGACATATATGCCAAGAAGAAGATGGACCACAACTCAATGTCCAACATGTACAAGGAGATCCCAAATGAAGCATTTGATACTTTCAAGTTTGGCTCAGTGCATTATCTTCTGTCAGGTCTGCCTACGATCAATTGGATACTAAGGCACACCTTACTGCCCAAGTCTGGAGATCACAAGATGATCAGAGGCCATGCTATCAACTTGCTACATGTGTTTGATGTGCCTCAAAAGTTCAAGGTGATGAGCCTCATAGTGGAAACAATCAAGAGGACTGCAGCAGATCAGAAGAGGAGTTGTGGATATGCCCCTCAAATTCAGGAGCTCATCAACTCCAAGATGGGCACGGGCATATATTTATTGGACAAGGAACATTTGCCCATCCGTCCAGATTTTGAGGACAGTCAAGTTGTCATGACTGAGAACGAGCCATCGTCTGCACAAGCTTACGCAAAGAAGGAGAAGGCGAGGAAGGAGAAAGCTGCCAAGATGCCAACTCAAGAGGAGGCATCTGAATACTTCTTGAAGACCAAACAAGAGCAGCTTGGTTACTTGATTGCATCCACGCTGAGGATTGAGCAAAGTCTGGCCACCCTCACTCAAAATCAGCAGAGCCTAGAGAGAATCATGGAACAGAAGTTCTATGACTTGGATGTCAAAGTAACGAAAGTTTAGTCTGCAGTGGAGCAGCTCCAGGAGGACATGCAGGAGAGGAGAGGCAGGACTACCACTCATGCCTTTGCCAGAGTGCCACGAGGCCCGAGGTCATCTGTCGTGCCAGTTGCTGACACCAGAGCCACCACCTCAGCACCAGCCACAGCCTCAGTTCCACCAGCTCCAGCATCTACTTCAGCTCCAACTCCAGCGTCTACTTCAGCATCTACCGAAGCCTTCGTCCTTGGAGTGATCCGGACTCCACCACCACCAGAAGATCAAGCCTGAGCGTCGATCTAGTGCTATGCATTTTTCTAGGAACTTTTTGGTAACTTGTTGCCAAAGGGGAAGAAGATGTATAGATCATAGGCTTCGAGAGAGAGAGAGTGTTGCTTTTCTCTCTTGCTTTATTTGGTGGTTTTTCAACCTTGTTTGCTTTTGAGTGCGTGAGATACTATGCTTGTGAGACATTGATGATCATGTGTTTGATCATAAGCTACACTTAATGCTTGCTTAATGGTATTATCTTATCTATCTTATGTGATCACTCACTATTCTTGGTGATGAGTGCATGTATTTCATTCTTATCATTTTAAGCGCTCCACCAAGATGTATGTGACATGGAAGAGTAACCCATGACTCTAACTCCTTGTGCATTTGCAGTCCAAAGCAAATTTTAAATATGCACAAATTTAGGGGGAGCTCTTACTTATCACATACTTCTCAAAGCGACGATATATTTCATGCTTATTATCATTTGTCGAAGCTTTGATCTATATGTTGTCATCAATTACCAAAAAGGGGGAGATTGAAAGTGCAACTATCCCTAGGTGGTTTTGGTAATTCATAACAACATATAGCTCATTGAGCTAATGCTATTCCAAGATGATTATTTCAGGAAAGCTCAATGATTGGCATGGCATGGATGTGAGAGTGGAACCCTCAAAATGCTAAGGACAAAGGATTGGCTCAAGCTCAAAAGCTCAAGACTCTTCATTTTGTATTTTAGTGATCCAAGATCACATTGAGTCCATAGGAAAAGCCAATACTATCAAGGAGGGATGAGGTGTTGCTTAATGAGCCTCTTGCTTCATGTGCTTAGTGATATGCTCCAAAACCCTCAACTACTTTCCCATATCCACATATGACCTAAAACCTAAGCCAAACTCGATCCTACCGATTCTTCCTATCCGGCGCCACCGAGTTTCACTTGTCATTAGCCACTGCCAAACCCTAGCAATTCGGTTCTACCGATAAGGATCTCGGTCTCACCGAGATGGGATTGCAAACTCTCCGTTTCCCTTTCGTAACTTTTCGGTCTCACGAAAGAGCGAATTGGTCCCACCGAGATTGCAATGTAAACTCATTGTTTCCCCTTTGTAACTTTTCGGTCTCACCGAGTTCCACTCGGTCTCACCGAAAGAGCAAATCGGTCCCACCGAGTTTGCCTGACCAACTCTCTGGTTAGCTAATTACCAAATTCGGTCTCACCGAGTTTGTGTAATCGGTCTCACCGAGATTACGTTATGCCCAAACCCTAACCATATCGGTCCTACCGAGTTGCATGTCAGTCCCACCGAAAATCTCTAACGGTCACTAGGTTTACCTTTTCGGTCCGACCGAGTTTGTTGATTCGGTCCCACCGAGATTGGAAAACTGCGTGTAACGGTTGGATTTTGTGTGGAGGCTATATATACCCCTCCACCTCCTATTCATTCGAAGAGAGAGCCATTAGAACACACACACCATTCCAACTCATATGTTCTGAGAGAGAACCACCTACTCATGTGTTGAGACCAAGATATTCCATTACCACCATATGAATCTTGATCTCTAGCCTTCCCAAGTTGCTTTCCACTCAAATCGTCTTTTCACTAAATCCAAATCCTATGAGAGAGAGTTGAGTGTTGGGGAGACTATCATTTGAAGCACAAGAGCAAGGAGTTCATTACCTACACACCATTTGTTACTTCTTGGAGAGTGGTGTCTCCTAGATTGGCTAGGTGTCACTTGGGAGCCTCCGACAAGATTGTGGAGTTGAACCAAGGAGTTTGTAAGGGCAAGGAGATCGCCTACTTCGTGAAGATCTACCGCTAGTGAGGCAAGTCCTGTGTGGGCGATGGCCATGGTGGGATAGACAAGGTTGCTTCTTCGTGGACCCTTTGTGGGTGGTTGCTTCTTCGTGGACCCTTCGTGGGTGGAGACTTGTGTGGACTCATGCAACCGTTACCCTTGGGTGGAGCCCTGTGTGGACTCGCGCAACCGTTGCCCTTCATGGGTTGAAGTCTCCATCAACGTGGATGTAGGATAGCACCACCTATCCGAACCACGGGAAAAACATTCGTGTCTCCAATTGCGTTTGAATTCTCCAAACCCTTCCCTTTACATTCTTGCAAGTTGCATGCTTTACTTTCCGCTGCCTATATACTCTTTGCATGCTTGCTTGAATCATGTGATGATTGCTTGACTTGTCCTAAATTAGCTAAAATCTGCCAAGAACTAAAATTGGGAAAAGGTTAAGTTTTTATTTGGTCAAGTAGTCTAATCACCCCCCTCTAGACATACTTTCGATCCTACAATGTGTGAATACATAGACCACAATGTTTCCCTAGTGAGCCTCTAGTTGACTAGTTCGTTGATCAACAGATAGTCATGGTTTCCTGGCTATGGACATGGGGATGTCATTGATAACGGAATCACATCATTAGGAGAATGATGTGATGGACAAGACCCAAACCTAAGCATAGCACAAAGATCGTGTAGTTCGTTTGCTGTAGCTTTTCTAGATGTCAAGTATCATTTCCTTAGACCATGAGATTGTGCAACTCCCGGATACCGTAGGAGTGCCTTGGGTGTGCCAAACATCACAACGTAACTGGGTGGCTATAAAGGTACATTACAGGTATCTCCGAAAGTGTCTGTTGGGTTGGCACGAATCGAGACTGGGATTTGTCACTCTGTATGACGGAGAGGTACCTCTGGGCCCACTCGGTAATGCATCATCATAATGATCTCAATGTGATTAAGTGGTTGATCACAGGATCATGCATTATGGTACGAGTAATGTGACTTGCCGGTAACGAGACTGAACAAGGTATTGGGATACCGATGATCGAGTCTCGGGCAAGTAACGTACCGATTGACAAAGGGAATTGAGTACGGGATTGATTAGGTCCTCGACATCGTGGTTCATCCGATGAGATCATCGAGGAGCATGTGGGAGCCAACATGGGTATCTAGATCCCTCTGTTGGTTATTGACCAGAGAATCGTCTCGGTCATGTCTGCTTGTCTCTCGAACCCGTAGGGTCTACACACTTAAGGTTTGGTGACGCTAGGGTTGTATAGATATGAGTATGCAGTAATCCGAAAGTTGTTCGGAGTCCCGGATGAGATCCTGTACGTCACGAGGAGTTCCGGAATGGTCCGGAGGTGAAGAATTATATATAGGAAGTGTAGTTTCGGCCATCGAGAAAGTTCTGGGGTCACCGGTATTGTACCGGGACCACCGGATGGGTCCCGGGGGTCCACCTGGTGGGGCCACCCATCCCGGAGGGCCCCATGGGCTGAAGTGGGGAGGGGAACCAGCCCATAGTGGGCTGGTGCGCCCCCCTGGCCCCCCATGCGCCTAGGGTTGGGAACCCCAGGGGAGGGGGCGCCTCCACTTGCCTTGGGGGGTACTCCACCCCCTTGGCCGCCGCCCCCCCTAGGAGATCCCATCTCCTAGGCCGGCGCACCCCCCTAGGGGGCCTATATAAAGGGGGGGAGGGAGGGCAGCCGCACCTCAAGCCTTGGCGCCTCACTCTCCCCTGCCACACCTCTCCCTCTCGCAGAAGCTCGGCAAAGCCCTGCTGCGTTCACTGCTGCATCCACCACCACGCCGTCGTGTTGCTGGATCTTCATCAACCTCTCCTCCCCCCTTGCTGGATCAAGAAGGAGGAGACGTCATCCGCTCCGTACGTGTGTTGAACGCGGAGGTGTCGTCCGTTCGGCACTTGGTCATCGGTGATTTGGATCACGGCGAGTACGACTCCATCATCCCCGTTCTCTTGAACGCTTCCGCTCGCGATCTACAAGGGTATGTAGATGCACTCTCCTCTCATTGCTAGTTGACTCCATAGATTGATCTTGGTGAAACGTAGGAAATTTTTTTGTTTTCTGCAACGTTCCCCAACAGAATATACAACGTAGATTGCGCAAAACTAAAATTTTATAACACGATCTTTCCTTCTGATAAGCGGGGCAATCATCGTTATAAAAAGTTAGTGGCGGTGGCGATATCCGTCAGTAGAAATAATGCCTCTCACGTCCTATCCTTGTCCCGATGGTGCGAATAGCGTCGGAGAAGGATATGTGGAGGTGTGTCTTCGTCAGATCTCACGGGATTCGGTCAGTGCTGGTTTTGGGTGGATCTATTTGGATTTGGTTCATCTTCATTCGTGTAGTTACATGTTTGATCTTTTCGATCTATAACTCTTCATCAGCGATGGTTGTTGGTCTGGTGCGCTGGTCTTTTGGGGACGTAGTATGATGACTTTTAGACTGTCTAGTACAATAAGTTTTGCCCGGCTCTCTTGTAATTTTTATTTTCTCTACTATTCTCTATACTGACATGATTTGATGAATAATTTAAAATTTTCTCTCGCAAAAATATTCAATAAAAAGTTAGTGCCACGAGTAATAAACCGAGGTTTTTTCACCCCTCATTGTGTAGTTCAGCTCTTCGGCGTTTCTTTTATCGTCCTACGTGGAGTACCATCTTGTGGTTCTTTGCCACACACAAAAAGAACTTCTCACATGATAGAATTCTGATAGGAAGTGTTTCCCAAGCTAAAATGCCGTTTGAACAACATGCTAGAACAGAGTAGCTTGTAAGAGTTATACTGAAACTGAATTTGTAGCCCGGCTGAAAAGGGAAATACACATCCACCAGAGGAGAATATAAATAACGTAACAAATGAAGGAATTATATATTCATAATAATCTCGTAACAAGATTACATCGCAATGTCGTGTGTAATATTTCCTCCGCCTATAACCAAAAAAATCTCAGAAACAATGAAACTGTATAGACAGCAGCGAGAAGAGTCGTCGCTGCATCTAGAACACGATGGCGGCGGCCACCGCTCCGGCGACCGCGACGAAGCTGGCGGCGGATGAGTACACGGCGGAGCTCGCGGGGGTGCCGGTGGGGGCGCCGACGGGGGCTCCAGCGGGTGTGGCAGAGACCGCGGACGGCGTCATCGCGGAGGGAGCGTCGGTGGTCGGGGCAGGGGGAGATGCCATCGGGGACGGCGACGCGGCGGTGGGCGGGGTGGCGACCGGCGCAGGGGCGATGGCTGGGGACCTCGCCGGTGGCGCTGGAAGAGGGGCCGTCCTGGGCGCCAGCATGGGGCCCTGCGCGGCGGCGGCGACGGCGAGGAGGGCGAGGAGGGCGGCGACCACGGCGAAGCGAGCCATCTGGTTGTTGTCGACGGTGAAAGACTTGCCGGAGAAGATTCGGAGAGGAGACGGTGGGCGGTGGCGAGCGAATGCTTAGCAGAGGAGACGACGGTGGTGAGCTGCGAGTTGTGATTTGGGATGGAGGGAGGAGGCGCGGTTTTATAGCGGGAACGAGAAGGAGATTTTTCTAAACGTCGGTTGAGGTGGGCAACAGCTGTAACGTTCGGGTCTCGGGCTGCCGCGGGCCCGTGTATCACTGTCGCCAACGGCATCGACGCGTGAGAGAGACCAGTCTGTCAGGGAGACAGGTGGGGTGTCTTCGCGGGGCGGCGCCGCAAAGGGTTTTGATTCCTTCTCGCAGCGGCGCCGCGTCCTGGGATTACGGGGGTGATCACTAATCACGAGGTCGTCTAACGACTAGTTTGGAGGAACGTGGTGGATCCTGAACGCGTCAAGATTTCATCCAAGTGTAGAATTAATTTTGACTTGGTAAGAGTAAGCCGACTAGCAAACCAAGGGGAAAAGCACGCAATGCAAGACTCGTTAGCGCTAAGATTTCGTCCAAGTTCCAAGTACTCTTTTACTCCGCATATAAAATTTGGTCAAAGTCAAACTACACAAAATTTGACCAAATTTATGTAAAAAATATGAACATCTACAATATTAAAACCATATAGTATGAAAATACGTTTCATGGTGCATCTGATAATATTGATTTCATATTGTGATTGTTTTCTTGTCTTAATACAAAGTTAGTCAAACTCTACAAAGCTTGACTTTGACCAAACCTTATATGCGGACTAAAAAAACAGAGGGAGTAGTACTTTTTTTCCACGGAGACTTCGGGTTAGCTGCTGCATTGCGTGTGTTTTAATAGTGGCAAGTCACAAGTGCAGAATTCTGACTTGATAAGGCTGGTCATAGTGGGGAGTAATTTATACTAGTGTCATGCATATGACACTAGTTTAAGTTAAAGTAACATAGTGTAAAGTAACATAGAGTAGATTGCTTGATTTATTAGCTCATAAACTCATTTTGCATCGGGAAGCGTTGTGTTACGGTAATATATTATGTTACCACAAGCACGTCTTTCCTTATTAAATACTTATCACATAAGCGAAATTGTCTTGGGAAGTGTTAAGACTAGCCACAGTAGGGAGTAACTTAGAGTAGTAACATGCATATGTTACTAGTCTATGTTACTACCTCCACAATGGGGCGTAACATATGCGTGGTGTCATGCAACACTTCATTTATTAAGTTAAAGACTTATCTTGTCTTGGTATGCGTGATGTTACTCATACTACTAGTAACTAGCTATGTTACCACATCACTCTCTTTCTTCATTAATTACTTGCCACATCATCTATTTTGTCTAAATATCTGTTATGTTACCACCTATGTTATTCCCATTGTAGGTACTCCCTCCGTCTAGGTGTATAAGTCACATTAGAAGGTGCATCACGACCTAGGTACAAGCTAATTGGAGGAGAAGAAAATTTTGGACCGGTCCTTCTTCCAATCAAAACGTTGATTTCCTTCTTCTAAACATAGCATTTAATCGCAATACTTAAGAGGATGACGTATTAACTACCATGCATGCCCACGTACTTCTAGCATGCAAAGCCGCATTGATTTCTCGCCTAATCAACGCATAGACATGTTGCATGCATTGGTCATTGCCTGAGAAAAAAAGGGAGGAGGGGTTTTCACTGGAAGATAACGAGGTATAGGAGGCAAAGCTGGCTGGCCAACAAGGCTGGGAGGGAATCGAGATGAGAAATTAATGAACAATGCCTAAACGTTTTGGAAAAATTTTAATTTTCGTAAGGTGACTTACACACCTAGATGGAGGGAGTAGTCTAAGTTACTACCTAAATTACCCCACTATGACTAAGCCAACCAACAAATCAAGGGGTGAGCAGACAATGCAAGACTCGTTAGCGCAAAACCTAAATAGGTTAGCCATTTATGTTAACCGATTATAGTTGCTCAGTGCTTCCAAGATGGGAAAACCTCATGGACTATCAAACTTTATTTCTAAAAGGCGCACCTTTCTTCTCAATCCACCTCTCATTTCTGGCACTGGGTTCATTTGGTGATGATTATTGGCCTTGCTTGTGCACTTTGTTTTGCATTTCAGTTCTGGTTTCCCTTTTCCAGTTCCAGCATTTGAACCTTACAAGTACCGTCTGTTATTATCGAGGACACTTAGCGAGGTATCATATATGTATGTATCCTATATTATCCGACTTCTCTGTGAGTGATGATCAACATCTTACGCAACGCCGTCAGAATGGTATCTATGGGCAATGAGTAAAAATTGCGAGAAAGCTTGTCCATCCTGATAATTATGACACTCTGCAAGAAGGCAATCAATCTGGACAATGAGAACTAGCCGCGATAAGTCAATATGGTAGTGTCAAAATGTTTTTATATTATGGGACGGAGGGAGTAGATGGTGAGACAATTAACCTGAATCACAAGCATGGACATGTGGAATATGGATATTGTTTGAGTTGTTTTCTTCTAGTAGAGTGTGCCGACCTAACGAGCCCGTGGCATCAATCGACATTTGCCACCAGTTATTTTTCCCTCGAAAATGGCATGAACACTACCCTTACGTAATAAGAAACAGTGAGCATGTTTACATGGTACGTCATTTTCATGTAAGGAGCAAAGTTCTAAAAACACCGCTTCACCAACAGGCAATCAAAGCACATTCTAGGTACTCCCATTTTGCGTTATAGTTACACTCTTCCTTTTCTTTTTGCGTTATCGTTACACTCAAATGATCAATTGTAAGTTTGCAATGCAAAAGGTGTTTTGACTTTCCACTGACATTAGTGATCAGCTTCATACTACATACACCATAACCGAAATGAAAACCCCATAATTTAGCGAGTGGTTGGATCCGATGACACGACGCTCGTGTATGTTACCAACGATTGCGGTTGAGGTTGAAGTTTTGTTGCCCGGAGTTGCTAACAATGTTGGTCAATGTGGACATTTTGCTATTGAATGATGTTAATTGCTTTGATATGATTTTAGGGGTCATGTCACCTTTTAGTAGGTTGGTTGTGCTCAATGTCTTTTTCTTTTTTTGCGGGAAGTTGTGCTCAATGTCTAATGTACTATCTCTTCTTCGAATTGTATTAATCTGGAGGTAGGGTGTATTTGGTACGTTTTGATATTAATACACTGGTTTGCTATACAAGAGTATTTTTTTATAAAGAAAAAAAAACATCTAATTTTAGAACGAGTCTCCTGGGAACGGAGAGCTAACACGTAAGAAAAATGGTCAGAATACGTCCCTAAAATGGCGCATCTGATCAGATGGAAGCAATTTGTTGGACCGAAGTAGCAGCCTAGCAGGGGAGAATTAATACTGGACCAAGTTCATGTCTGGTAAGGTAACGAATAAACGAATTTGTATTCATAATAATCTCATGCATCCGTAACAAGATTACATCGCATGGTGGTATGTATCCCTCTCCTCAGTCGGTCCAGCAAAGAATCATGGAAAGAATCTCTCCAGTATAAACAACGCGAAAACAGAGCACGGAGAGCAGAGCCTCGCTCCGTCTAGAACACGATGGCGGCGGCGACCGCGCCGGCGACGGCGACGAAGCTGACGGAGGACGTGTAGACGGCGGAGCTGGCGGGGGTGCCGCTGGGGGCAGCGGCAGGTGCGCCCTCGGGTGTGCCGGAGACCGCGGACGGGGGCATCGCGGAGGGAGCGTCGGTCGGGGCGTCGGTGGGCGGGGCCGGGGGAGAGGCCAGCGGGGACGGCGACGCGGCGGTGGGCGGCGTGGCGACCGGCGCAGGCGCGGTGGCCGGGGACCTCGCCGGCGGTGCGGGGAGAGGCGCCATCCTGGGCGCCGCTCCGGGGGCCTGCGCGGCGGCGGTGACGGCCAGGAGGGCCACGATGGCGGCGACGACGGCGAAGCGGGCCATGAGGTTGGCGCAGGCGGTGATCGGCGGAAGACCTTGGCTAAGATCTGCAGAGCAGGAGGGGGTGGCGAGTAGAAGCTGTGTGAGGGAGCTGCGAGCTTGTGTGTGCCGGTGGCGAGGGGATTGGTAGGTACTTATAGCAGGAGGGACGCGTATTCTGCCCGTTAACCACGGCTGTGTCGGGCTGTAACGTTCGAGTCTCGCGAGATCCCGCGCGGCATCGGCGCGGTCGCTGTCGATGGCCTGTAAGCAACGACGCGTGAGACCAGACTGTCGCCGTGCTGCCATTTTCATGCCCGCCACCCCTCTTCGCGGAGGGGCGCCGCGCCAGCCAAGTCGACCCTTGGCACCGTGTCGCGGCCAGACAGGGTCCAACGGCTAACTCGACGTGCTCACGACCTCAGCTAGAAAAGAAGTCGTCGCGATCTTCGGCACCAGGTATTTGATCAGGGAAAATGAGGCAGATTAGGTGCTTTATGATTTGTGAATGTCACGTGTCATCCATCAGGGTGGGTCTCACCTGCTAACCCGTGAGACCTGGTCTCATATAATTCTTTTTTGTTTGTAGGATAGTCGTGTGGCTAGCTTTCTGTGAGCTTTCCAATTTCTTTGCTGGAATGGTGGTGGTGTTGGAAGTTTATTATTACTAGCCGGTTATTGCTGCCTCTAATGAAAAAAAAAAGTAATGGGAACAAAAAAGACAATGTTGTTGTGCATGTTGGTTCTTCGGCTCCGGTTCCGACCAACGAAAGTGGGCTAGTTTCCGACTTGTTGGGGAATGTATGAGATTTCTGTGTTCCTCAATTCCGTGTGGCTAGAAATGGGGCGTTCTATGGGTCCTCATCAATGTTTTTTTCTCTGGAGCGGTGATTTGTTGCGTAGATCGTGGCCGCCGGCGTATTCTTGTCTACATCGAGGACTTTTTGCACATTGCTTCTATAAGCTCTTGGATATAAACAAGTTTGTTCTGCTGAAATGGAGGTACAAAGACAACAGTAAGCTTTGCTCACAGAGTGTGTCGGAGGATGCCGGAGGAAAAAGATTGCGATGTAATTTTTTAAATTTCTGCAAGAATGTTTATGTAAGGATTTGTCCAACTTAATATATAACATTTTTTGTAAAAAGACTACACAATAGGAACATGAAAGAAAGATGTGAATTGTTTGCAATATTTAGAAAGGACATAAAAAGACAAAACACTAAACATTCCAAGAAAAATATATGGTGAAAAAACAAAGAAGAGAAAAATAAAGGAAGAAACAAAGGAGTGTCATATATTTATAGTGATTTCTTCATTTGGATGTCTGTATTGGAGGGCCCCGTATTGAATTGGCCGGAATACAAATTCAACAAGAAAACTGAATGGAAATAATACAAATTCCTTGTTTGATTGTTCACTGAGTTGGATCGTGGAATCCAAGTGAGTTTTCAATACCGAATATTGTTTGGATGACAAACTATGAAATTGCATGGTTACATGGATTATGATTGACTCAATGTGCCTCGGGTGTTTTGATTTGTACTGTTTGATTTCGTTCAGGTGTGGAAGAAGCCCGCAACTAGTATTGGAACCCATGTGTTCGCGCACCCATGCTAAGGATCTAGTCGCCCAGCCGGGCTACTGCCCATGCGCCTACCATCATCGACACGTTAGGCCGTGCGCACGTCACCGCCGTGAAGTTGCTGAACCATCCCCTCGTTGCCGACGCGCTTCAGCCCACACGACACCTGACAATCACCATCGGCGTTAACGGCGCTCGAAGCACATGAACAGTCCTCCTCCCTCTTGTGGCCGCCGCCTCTTATTCACCTGTCGCTAACTTCTCTTTTCTTGACTGAAGCTGAATGTTTTGCATGAGTTGAGGATTGAGGGTGATTTCAGAGGAATACAAGAGAGGGGGTGGGGGGGTCTGATTTGGTTCGTGAATGTGCTAGTGTTGCATACAAATTCCGAATTGGGGGCTTCAATACATATACCCAAACGGGGTGTTAAAGCAACTCTAGCTGATACTATAAAATCATGTACCGTGATAGGGGTTTAAGGTATACCCTAAAACATTTTTACAGTATAAAGCGGGTTCCGGTAGAATGGGTACTGTAAAAACCATTCTAGGTTGGATGAGGAGCCCACACAGTCATCGGTTGAATTTACAATAGGGTCCTGAAAAATAACACAAATCATCCTAAAGGCAGAAAATAGATTACAATTGGGCCCCAGAGGGAAGGAGAGCCGAACGACCTAGCCGCTCACGCCGTAACCTGCGGTACACCGGCACGTCGCCGCTGACGCCATCCACCGACTGGATGGGCTAGATGTTAAGCTCGAGAGGCGCTAGAGGAGTACATGTGTCGCCGCCAATGTAGGAGGTCGACTACCGACCACACCGGCGTGATATCGCCCTTCGCGAGAGAAGTAGCAGATGTCAGGCCTTCACGGGCGAAACGGAGGCGGCAAAAGGTGTGTGTGTGTGTGTGGGGGGGGGTTGTCCTGCGGCAGCTTCGCCCACGCCCGAGGTGGCCCATGCCGTTGTCGTTCCATGCCAGATTGGGGTTAGCTGAGGCACAGGAGCCGGGAGGGTTGCGGCTGAAACTTCTCTCCCGCCAAACCCGCGCGGGTATTGTGTATGCACAAAAAGAGGCTGCCAATACTCTGGATGTGAGGTACGGGGCTCCCCTTTTTCAGTTTAATGCAACAAAATTGAGTAGGACCGAATTTACGGTACCAATCGGGTCCTTTGTTACCTCCGAAATGAGCCCTTGTACAGTATCAGCTAGAGTGGCTCTTAAGTTTTGTAGAAAACATTTACCAGTAACACTAGCCAACACCATTTGGAACTTCTCTGATTGGGACCCGCATACCCTTTTTGATGTAGTTTTGCTTGCTAATTGTTCCTTTTCATTTTTAGAAATTTGTTCTTTTTTCTGAGACCAGTTTCATAGCACATGATAAATCAGCACTCACGATTCAAAAGCATGCTTTTATACAAAGGAAATGCTCTGTTTTTTTGCATCCACCGTTGTTGATCGAAACAAGTTTCACTCCAAGAAATCTAAATAATACTCCCTCCGTCCCAAAAAGCATGTCGCAGGGGGTTTCAAATTTGAACTACCGCATTTTTTACAAAAATACCCTCCCGCAACTTTGAATTCTCTCAAAGCAACCCGCACGCAGGCCCAAGTCGCGGGAAGATCCTGCCGCCGGCTGGGCTCCAGGCCGGTGGAGCTCCTGCCGCTGCTGCCGGTGGAGCTCCTGCCACTGCTGCATCTTATCCTGCAGATTCTCCCCTGCTGCCGGCCGCTGCTTCCGCACAGGAGCTGCCCCCACTCCAAAAACGAGCCCGTCTCCTCCCCCTCCGGCAGCGGCGTCCGCACAGGGGCTCAGCGCCGTCGCACATCCTCCCTCCTTCCCGAGCATACCAGGAGCTCCGCCTCGCCGATACCTACGCCCTCCTTGAGCCACGCTTGCTGGGAAGCCGCTGATCGACGGAATCGATCCCGTCTCCTCCCACTCCGGCCGCCGATTCCGCACACGAGCTCAGCGCCGTCGCTCCTCCTCTAGTTGCCCCGAGCGGCTCAACAGCTTCAGGGTGATTTTCTGGTCCTCCAGGTCACTTTTCTCCTGTCGATTGGTTGCTGGTTCGCCTGGCCGTGGTCTGCCGCTTGCTGCCATTGGAGCTCGTCAGTAAGCTCCTCCGGTGACCAAAAACCGGCGCCGTTGCCATTGGAGTATCACCCACGCTCGGGTGCTGACCTGCTGTTCTTCGCTGCTGATCTTCTCTGAAGAAGAAGGTACAGTACAATCTCTGGTCTTCTGTTGTTCTTCCTCTGTCGATTGATCTGTAGCGACTGTTGTTGTTGTAATCTCTTCGTCATGCTGTTGCTTGCTGTATCAAAAATTAACTCGTAAGATATGTGACTTAGATCAGTCATTCAAGATAACACTATTTATGCATGGCACATGAGTACAGAGTTCAACAACTAACAATAGTAAGGAAAATTTCAATTTAGCATGGATTAGTAATCTCTACCACTGGAGGAGTACAAAGTTCAACAGCTAACAATAGTAAGGAAAATTTCAGTTTTGACATCAGTATAAACATCAAGCAAAACTCTTGCAAATTTTCAGTTTCGACAGTGTCAAAGCATACAGGCGCTAACGTGCACCTGCAGTAAGTTCTGATCAGTTATCTTTCGATAAAGGGCCGAAACCCAATTTCTTCACCAAGCTTTGAACCAGAAAACTAACTTACAGAAATGCGGCAAGCAACTACAGCAACTAATGAGGCAAGCAAGGCCTTTGCTAATCCCATATCATCAATAGATGATATGGTATGAGATTATCTTCTACTGCAATTGCAATCTAGCTTTAGTAAAAAAGGCCTACAGGTTGTAATCAATCTAGCTTTATCAACTACTGCAATTGCAATTGCAATCCCAGGTTGTAAGAGTATATAAGGGGTATTTTCACCAACTTACAGAGAGTATTTGAAAATTTGGTCACTACAGGACCACTACACTACTCCATGTCACTACTGTTCAGAAACAAACTTGGCTGAAAATTCAGTCATTCTAAAATTCTAAAATGCATTAACAAATTTTGCTTTAGTTTGACTTCAGAAATCAAAATCTAGGAGGAAATCAAGAGGAGCTGGAGACTTTTGGCAGAACATAGACACCCCCACAAGGGCTTGTAACTAGTCCAGCTGTTTTCCATATAGAATGGTCAATCTCCACAAAATAAACATCTTATGAGATATACACCGATCTTTTACACATTACTTAATAAAGTATGCTGACAGTCATAATTTTGTTAAATATCTAAACTCGGCCATAATTCAGTTGAACATGCAAGGAAACATTTAACTTGTGATGTCAGTGAAAACATCACCAGACTGTTAAAATTCAGTTAAAAGATCTGTACCTTGATGCAGACAAAGGGAGTAGGTTAACTGATTTGGTCCTGTGGCTGGTCAAACTGTACCATGCCAAAGTATTTCCTGTAGAGAGAAAAAACAAAAATAAGCAAACATAAATTGATTGGAATGTGTTGTAGTTTCACTAGGAGTAGTTTATATGCAAAGGTAATAAATCAGTTTTGATTCTATTGACAGGAGTATATTTTTCTTGACACTTTTCTACCATAGGCATGGTACTATGAGCAAGTAAAATTCAGCAAAACTTAAAATTTTGTGAACTACTCTAACTAGAGAAAATGACTTATGGTTAGAGCAAAGTGTTTGGCTGCCATGGCAGCCTTTCTATAAATGATGCCATGGCAGCCATTTGTAGAAATGGTCCCATGGCACCATTTCTTGCTTGGGTACTATGGCAACCAAACTAGAAATGGTGCCATGGCACCTATTTCTTGTTTGACTTGCATACTCATTTTGTGTGTGTGTGTGTATTTTTGTTATGGTACCATGGTGTACTCATCTTTTGTCATTGATGACAGGAACACATAAATATGGATTTGAACTTGATGCCTCAAGAGGAAGAACATGAAACCATTGATTTGAACTTGATGCCTCAAGAGGAAGACGATGAAGGCATTAATTTGAATTGGGTCCCTGGAGAGGAGGAACCTCAAGTGGCAGAGAATGGAGATATGGATTTGAACTTGATGCCTCAAGAGGAAGACGATGAAGCTATGAATTGGATGCCTCAAGAAGATGAAGCTCAAGAGGATGAAGCTCAAGAGGAAGAGGATGAAGTTATGAATTGGATACTTCAAGAGAAAAGAAGAGAATTGTCAGACAAGGAGAGGCATGGTGTTTACTTTGCCTTGCTGGTAATCGAGCTCAGAGATGGGTCTGTCCAACCAGACGACAAGCTGCTAGTCTCAAACCTGTTGGACATAAGTGTACGATCTATTGAAAGAATCTGGGAACTGGCTAAAAAGCAAATTGCCGATGGCAAAGAAGTAGATGTCTCAAGCAAGAAGCCAGGAAGATCCGGCCGAAAGAGAAAGGAGCTAGATCTAGAGAGGACCTCAACAATCCCACTAAATAAAAGAAGGACAATTCGATCTCTGGCACGGTCTCTAGGTGTGGCCCGATCGACCCTACATAAGAGGTTCCAGTTGAATGAGCTCAACCGCATCACAAGCACCGTGAAGCCTCACCTCAAGCTAGAGAACAAGCTTGCGAGATTGAAATTTTGTATGTCCATGGTCGATGACAATTCAATCTCAACTTCTCGGGCTATGTTTAAACCAATGACGAATATGGTTCACATCGATGAGAAGTGGTTTGACATGACGAGAGTGAAAAATAGTTACTATGTACTTCCAGGAGAACCTGAGCCGAAGCGCACCGTGTCAAACACTCACAGCATTGGGAAGGTGATGTTCCTAACAGCTGTTGCCAGGCCTCGATATAACAATGAGGGGGAGCTAACATTCGACGGGAAGATTGGCATTTGGGCATTCGTTGAAGAGACTGAGGCGAAGCGGACAAGTCATAACAGAACAAAGGGAACAAAAGTGTTGACATTAGTGAAAGTAACTAGACCTGTGTGCAGAGATTATCTAATCAATAAGGTTATCCCGGCAATTCAGGATAAGTGGCCTGACGATGACGAGGGAGCAACAATATTCATCCAACAGGATAATGCAAAGCCCCATGTCCTTCCCAATGATGTAGCTTTTCGAGAAGCTGTGGAACAAACTGATCTTGACATCCGATTGCTACAACAGCCCCCAAATAGCCCTGAGTTAAATTGTTTGGACCTCTGCTTCCATACCTCTCTCTAGTCTCTAACCGACTGTAGGTCACCTACAAACATCCAGGAACTGGTACAGGGTGTGGAAGAGGAATTCGAGAACTACGATCCCGACAAGTTGCACAGAAGCTTTATCACATTAGAAGCAGTTATGTTTGAAGTTATGAAAGACAAAGGATGAAATCAATATAAGTTGCCCCACTTGCACAAGGATCGCATTCAGAATGCTGGCAGGGAAATCATCAGTGTATATTGCGACAGTCGGGTAGTTGTTGATACTAGGGCCATTATAGAAGAAATGAAAATTGCAATAGGAAAAGAAAATGAAAGGAAAGAATTGGCTAAAGAAGGGAAAAGAAAGAAAAGTAAAGGGAAGGGAAGGGAAGAAGTGGCCAGAGAAAGAATGTAGTCAAGAGGGGGCAAAGAGGCCCTTATGTCATGTAGTCAGGTGCTCCTTGTGTATGTCTTGTGTAATCTTGTGTCAAGAGGGGACAAAGATGCCCTTATGTCATGCCCTTGTGTATGCCTTGTCTAATCCTTGTATATCAACTCCTTGTTGGAATTTATTGGAATTATCTAGGTTATTTGAATTAACTGATTAATTTGGATTATTTGAATTAATTTGGGTTATTTGGATTTATCTGAATTATTTGAATTGATTTGGATTAATTTTAGTTATTTGAATTAATTTAAAATATTTGGATTTATTTCAATGAGGCATGCTAATATCACAATCAGTATACTTTGAAGGTTAGTGCCAAGCAAGCCACCCTCAATAAGCTAGCCTCGCCCCACGGACGGCCTATCAGTTGCAAGCCGATAGGAAGGCCTTGCTTGTCATGACCAACCTGTGTAGAGGACAGGAGTAGCAACACATATTAGATTAATATTTTCCCTGCATGTTTTTGAGCTAGTATATTGTAACAAAATCCTGAATGTTTCCTATAATTATTTCTAACTAGTAGAAGATACAATTAATACTCGTCATGAGTTGTGAGTTTGTGACACCACTTACAGGAACAGAAATGGCAGGCAAGCCAAGAAGGTTCCCGGCAAAAATGAATTGCATTAGCTTGGCTGCAATAGAAAGAGAATCAGGAACAGAAAAGGTGTAATTGATCTCTGTAGAACAAAGTACCAACAATTGATCTCTGTAGTTCTGACAAAGCAAGATTATTAAGAATTTAATATAGCACTTCCTTGATTTAGTTCAGATATGATGACACTGCAAAATTCTTTAGGAAAAAAACAGAGCACTTGATCTGCTTTTGCTTAACTTCACAAGGAAGATATAGCTGCATCACAACAACCAGTACCTAGGATATTCTCCTAGTACCAATAGGAAATAAAGCCTCTATTTAAACTGGGATTCAACTCCCCGAACCAAATTTAGACTAGAACTATTACTGGTGATAGGAGATGACCACAGAGGTTTTATGTCAAATATCTCAATTCAAAAAGGGAAAACATCTCAAACATCTTTCAGAGTATTTTTGTCAGGTTGTTGTAACATAGCTATAGTACTCCATTCACTAAAATTCAGTAGACAGAGAATAAGTGGTTCAGAGAGTATATACATTCAGTAAATTCAGTAAAGATGAAGATTGGTGACCCAGGCTGTAGGCGTTCAGTAAAGATGAAGATGAAGAGTGGTTCAGAGAGAAGAGAGGTTCATACCCAGGTTGTAGGCGTTGGTGACCCAGGATGTACCCAGGAGAGGATTTGTAGCCGCCGCTGCTGCCAAGTGAGCAGGCACGACCCTCTGGATAGCCTCCGCCGCTGCCGCGGTGTCGCAAGCGCGGGTCTTCCATCAGAGAAACAAAGGAGAAGAAGCCGCAAATCCACGAGCAAATCCACGAGCTTAAGCTTGTTGTCGTGGTCGGGCTCATCAGCTCACGCGCCTCCGCCCCGCTCCAGTCCACCACCAGCAGCAGCGCCGTCCCTCCCTCCCTCTTTCTGCACACCAACACGCAGCGAGATAGAGCAGCGACTCGCGAGGCAGAGCCTTCGTCTTCACCTAGCTACCTCTGTCGCCACGCGTGCGTAGGGCCGTAATCGCCTCCGACCCCCTCGCTCCTCCCGACCCCCGATTCACCGAGCACGCCAACGAACCGCGCCGCCGCTACTCCCCTCCCCGCCGCTGCCAGGCCCGGTCCGGCCCGGCGCTACTGGACTGGCTTGGGGCGGAGGAGATCTTCCCCGACCTCGGTTCCATCCTCCCCTGGTGGCGCGTGGGTCGTCGAGCTTAAGCTGGGGAAATCGAAGATTTTTATAAGGAAGGGGGGAGCTTGGGGAGGCAGGCGAGCGGCAGCTTCGGCGCCGGAGCAGGAGGCAGCTGCGGCGAGGGAGCGGGGGAGCAGGGGAGCCGCGGCGGGGGGAGCAGCGCAGCCGCGGTGGGGGGAGCAGCGCAGCTGCGGCGCGGGAGCGGGGAAGCGACGGCGGCGGGGAGGAGCGCAGCTGGGGATTCTGTCGGAGGAGGACGACGAGGAGTGCGGGTTTGGTCGGGAGAAACTGAAGGGTGTTTTTGTAAAATTGCCCTCGCGACATGTTTTTCGGGACGGAGGGAGTATTTCGCTAAAAGAATTCACTACTAATATACGTGGACTATCTTGTGCATACCATTTTGATGTAGTTTGCTTGCTAATTGTTCTTTTTCATTTTTAGAAAATTGTTCTTTTTTCCTGAGACCAGTTTCATTCATGATAAATCAACACTCACAAAGGAAATGCTCTGTTTTTTGCATCCACCGTTGTTGATTGAAACAAGTTTCACTCCAAGAAATCTAAATAATATTTCGCTAAAAAATTCACTACAAATATTACGTCTTGTGCTGAGTGCGTAAGCAAAATCCAACTTGCGTGTTCTTCATCGAACCGCCTACTATTTTTTTGTCAGCGACGCATCAAACCTCAAAAGGGAAGAAACGCGGTGAAAAGTAAAATTACTATGCTGCATCTCATGCTACCATGTGACGACGCCTGCATTTCACAAACAGGGAAAGCAAATATTCATCTCGTGAAGAACACGCACACGTCGCATTTGACCACACTGACTGAAAAGTTTCTCGACTTGTAATAAAGCAGAGAGGACACCCAGGAGAGGAGACAAATGTAACAAATGAAAGAATTCCATTAATAATGATCTGGAGCGTACAGTATGTAGCAAGATAACATGGCAAGGTCATGTCATGTCACTCTCTCCGCAGCCTCTAAAAATGAATCTCGTTGTATGAACAACAGCGCTAATAAAACAGAGTGGCACTCCCGCGGCGGTCGAGCGAGGACCGCTGCATGCATCTAGAACATGACGGCGGCGGCGACGGCACCGGCCACGGCGACGAAGCTGACGGAGGAGGCGTAGACGGCGGAACTGGCGGGCGTGGTGCCGCTGGGCGCGCCGGCGGGCGCGCCCGCGGGTGCTCCGGCGACCGCGGAGGGTGTCATCGCGGAAGGAGCGCCGGTGGGGGCGTCGGTGGGCGGGGCCGGGGGAGAGGCCATCGGGGACGGCGCCGATGCGGTCGGAGGCGTGGCGACCGGGGGCGACCTCGTCGGGGCCGCCGGCAGCGGGGCCATCTTGGGCGCCGGCATGGGGCCCTGCGCGGCCGCGGTGATGGCCAGGAGCGCGACGATGGCGGCGACCACGGCGAAGCGAGCCATTTGGTTGGTGCTGGTGGACGGAGGGGAAGCTGGCTAAGCTTTAGAAGAGACAGTAGGCGGCGACGACGGACGGAGTGCTCTGGCTCTGTATAGAAGCTGTGGGAGGGAGAGGTGTGGAGCGCTGCGAGTTGTGAGTTGGAGCGAGGGGGAGGCCGCCATTTATAGCGGGGGAAGCAAGGGTTTAGCTAATGGCGCGTCATTGGCGGGGTCGCTGTCACGCGGCGTCGTGCGAGACACTCTGCGACGAGACCAGGATGCCTGTCAGTGCAGGGTTACCGTTAGCGGCGCCGACCCGGGGTCCAACGGCTAGCTCGGGGGCCATGTGGAGCGTTGGATCGCCAACGGACGCGGCGGATGCAATCGGGACTACCCGTTGGGATGGACGTGACCGTTGGGGCGGTGGGTCGGCCGGACGGGCGCCGACTAGCCGTTGTGGTAGGTTCCCGTGGTTCAACGGCCGGGAGGAGGTGCTGTCGTCCTGACAGACTTGCACGACAAAAAGTTATATACGTGGTCCCCATCTCGGGCGGCGGGATGATTCGCGAATATTGTGGGTTCGCCGGCCATGTGATCGACCGTTTGTTTGTCTGGACAACTTCATGTGAACGGTCGCACTGTTCCGAGCGTATACGGCTGGGCCGCGTTCGCACGGTGGCTACAGCGGCTCATGTACAGTACTGGCTACTGCACACGATGTTAAACCGGACCGGGCTACGGCCTCTGCTTCCGCTGGCGAAAGCCTGGCGTGCGAGGTCCACATGAGCTGTATGAAGCGAGGGGCCTCGCGGGATCCAGCAACGGGCTGTCGATACATCCGCAAGGGAGGTGCATCCAACCACAGGTCCAAACGAAGGGCGCATTTGTTTGTTTTTTTTGTCTATTTCAATCGGCCGTCCGTCCGGCGTTCGGTTGGTTTGAGATTTGGATCGGTAGTGTGTCCAATGCGCCGACCCGTGACCGGCTAACCGCTCTTTTTCATCCTATAGCATAAATTTTGCATTATTTCACACACAACTTTTGCATTATTTCACAAGCAAACATATAGTCCACAACCAAATACTTCTTCCGTTCCAAAATAAGTGTCTTGAGCTTAGTACAAATTTGTATTAAAGCTAGTATAAAATTGAAATACTTATTTTGGGACGAAGGGAGTAAATAGCATAGTTTCAACCAAATAAATAGCATAGTTTTACAAGCCGAATAAAAGTAAATATGTCTCACATAATTTTGCAAGTCGAATAAAAAAGTTACATCTATTGGTTGTCAATATGAGCCCACATATGCTTAACCAAATCATTTTACAGTTGCATGTGAATTTTCCAATAACGCATGTCATGATGAAATTGGGTGAACTGTTCAAACATTGTCACTCCTCCATGCTCAGGCACAACATTCTCACCCTGAAACTGAAATCCTTGATCGTACAGACGTTTCGAGCGCTCATCTTCTACGATCATATTGTGCATGATCACATAAGCAGTCATCACCTCCCACAGTTTCTGTGTGCTCCAAGTATTAGCAGGATATCGAACAATGCCCCATCGAGATTGCAAAAACACCAAAGGCACGCTCGACGTCCTTCCTAGCACTTTCTTGCTCTTGGGCAAATCTTTTCCTCTTCTCTCCGACAGGGTTGGGGATTGTCTTCACAGTAGTGGTCCACTCAGGATGGATACCCTCACCGAGGTAGTATCCTTTGTCGTAGTTGTGGTCGTTGATAGTAAAGTTCACCGGTGGGCTGTTGCCTTCGGCAAGCCTAGCAAACATCGGTGAGCGTTGAAGCACGTTGATATCATTGTATGATCCGGCCATGCCAAAAAAGAGTGCCAGATCCAGAGATCTTGAGACGCCACGGCCTCAAGTATGACAGTGCAAGCCTCGAAATGGCCCTTATACTGCCCTTGCCAAGCTGAAGGGCAGTTCTTCCACTCCCAATGCATGCTGGCTATGCTGCCAAGCATCCCTGGGAGGCCCCTGCTGGCATTCATCGCCAACAAATAGGTTGTATCTTCAGGAGTCGGCTCTCTCAAGTACTCAGGGTCAAACACAACAATAACAGCCATGCAGAACTTATACATGGAGTCTAGACATGTAGACTCGCCATACGGACGTACTCGTCAATGAGATCACTGGGCACTTCGTATGCAAGCATTCGGATGGCGGCAGTGCATTTTTGATAAGAGGAGAAACCAATCTTTTCAACGGCATCCTCTTTGCACTCGAAATAGTCATCATAGCCGACCACCCCTCTCTAATACGGTTGAAAAGATGCCTACTCATACGGGAACAGCGGCGAAATTTCTGATGTTTGAACAACGGATTTGTCGTGTAAAAGTAGTCCTTCCAAAGAAGGAAATGCCCGCTCTCTCGATTGCGATTCAATGCCGGAAGGTGGCCCGGAATGGAGCCACGAAACTCCAGGCGCTGGCTATTGAGGTGGTGATGGACCAACAAAGCAGCCAAGATCTCCTCCTCGTCATCAGACCACGGATCGTTGGAGTCACAAAGGAAATTGTGAAAAAAGAACTCGTCGACGAAGTCCATTTTGTACCTTGGCAAATTGTCGAACAACTTTCAGACGTCAATGAAGGGAGTCGCGGCGCACACGGACCAGCTACCTGCCCTGCCGGCGTCCGACGAGCATGCCGATGAGGATCTTGTCGGGGCAGCGAGGCGGCTTCTTGGTCGCGGTCGCTGCTGTGTCGGGGGGAGCGGGGGTGGGAAGATTTTGGTTCCCTGGCGGCAAGATGGCGGTGGTGGGCGACGTGCGAGGTGGCGGTGTTGCAGAGGGGATGTTGTGGCGCCGACAGCTGGCAAAGTCACCGGAAAAATGGGTGGCGGCGGCGACAGAGGAGGCAGGCGAGGGTTTGCTGTTGGAATGGGAGAGGATGGCCAATGTGCCACCGACTAGTGGGCCAGGAGGAGTAGGCGGGCACGCGCGTCCATCTTGTGTTCATGCTGACGCAAATCCGACTAAAAAATGGGTCGAGAATGGATCAGCACGCGGAAGAAAAGCGGATGTGCGTCCGTTTGGGTCGGCGCATTGGGCCGACTTTTCTATCCGCACCGACCCAAACGGACGCCCCGGACGAACTGGGTTGCCTCGTTGGAGTTGCTCTTACAACTAGAAGCAACCACATTTTTGTATGCATGCACCTATACCTGTGTCGTTTGTTCATGTGTACCCGCATTAGCGGGAGGCTAGAGCGGGCACGCTCTTTGAAAGAACATGCGGCGCCCCCATGTTTGGTTTTGGTAATTGATGATAATCTCTATGGACTAATGCTTGCCCTGAGATATATTTGAAGGATTTGTCCATAGGCTTTTATTGAAGTCCATGGGTTGGTTTCAAGGAGTTTATGAGATGGCTAAAGTGCTTTTAAGGAATTATCCAAAGATTGGTCATGTGAGAGTTGAGCTTATTGTAAGCATGTCTTGAAGAAGAAGATTGTGTGAACATTCAAGTTTACCTTCAAGACATCATCCTAATGAAGAGAGTTGGAAAGATTCAAGGTTGATCAAGACTAAGTACAGAGAGTGATAAAAGTTGATCAACACACAAAGCGCACAAGTTGTATCGAGAGGCACCAAGTGATCCCATGATATGGTAAGCATTGTCCATTACGCTTTGTGTACTAACCCATAGTCTACGTGAGAGTTCTATGTGGGGTTAGGCATGTTTCCATGGTCTTGCGTCAAAAGGAAGATCTCATACAACCCATGGAGGATGACATCAAGTGGTGATCGTCATCAAATTTGCAGTGTGCAAGTTCAAGTGGAGCAACACGAAGAGTGGATCACCCATAATGGAGTATGGGGGAGCAATCAGGCTTGAAGCTTGCTGTCCATTGTGGTGTCAATGGAATTGTGAAGATGTGCCGAAGATTAGCTCACCCATAGTGGAGTATGGGAGAGCAATCAACTAGTCTTCATCGAGAAAACACAATCAAGAAAGGTGGTCCAACTTGAGGAAGTCAAGATCGTCATCATCTAGCTCAAGTGGACTATGTGCAAGGCAAAGGTTTTCCCTTGATAGGTTTTCTATTTTGCCGGTCTCATAGTGGAAGTTGGGAGACCCGGTTGTAGGATCGATTGACGTACTATCAAGGGGGGCTCTTTAGTGAGTAGCTTGGTCGTATCATTCGTCGAGAGCTCAAACCATTGCATCCTTGAATCATCTCTCTTGGTTCTTGTTTGGTTCTTATACTTGTGAGATTTGGATCTTATGGTCATCTTCATGACAAGCTCAAGTTCATCAAAAACCGATTGCATATGCATCTTCTTTGGTGTTTTCGGTATTGGTGTTTTTACCGATCTTAATTGAGAAAGGGTTCTCACCGTTTTATTTTGGGTTTTTTCTCAATTGCTATTTCTTAATATTTCTATCAAGATTGTGTTTTCTCTTGTCGTTATCTTTCCAAAAAACTTGATTTCGTCGAATTCGGAGCTCATACGCGAAAGTTGTGGTTGTTTTTTATCTTACCTGTTTTACATAGAGAGGTTGTACCGCTTGACCGGTACAACCGGTGTTTGGAGCGGTTGTACTGCTCCAGAATTGGTCGGAAGGTTGTACCGGCCTTGTACCGCTCTACCACCGGTCTGGGTTCTTTTGTGGAGCGGTTGTACCGGTTAGTTCAGTTTAAACGATACTACCGGTTCCCCGCGCAGTTGTACCGCTTAGGGCTCTTTTCTACAGGTTGGTTTTTCCTTTGCTTTGACCGGTTGTACCAGTTCGTGCACCGGTCCTATGGTTTTCTACACATAACGGGCAGACTTGTGGGGACCTATAAAAGGGGTCTTCTTCCCCATTGGACCCCATCCTTTGAGCTCGTGTTCTTCCCCCATTGTTGACCTTCTTCGAGCTTGCTTTCTCTCAATACCTCCAATGATTCTTGCTAGATCTTGAGGGAAAAGTGAGAGGAAATCTAGATCTATGTTTCCACCAATCACTTTCTCCTCTATGTGAGGGGAACCCCTTGGATCTAGATCTTGGAGTTTTTGGTGTTCTCCTTCTTGTTCTTCCTCTCATTTTCCTCCCTAGCATTTGTTGCTTTGGTGGGATTTGGGAGAGAAGGACTTGGGCACTCTGTGTGCCCTTGCCATTGCATTTGGTGCATTGATTTGAGTCCTCCACGGTGATACGTGGAAGTTAAAAGTTGAGAAGCTTATTACTCTTGGGTGCTTGGTACCCTTGAGCTTGTTCCTCTTTGGGTGCTTGGGCACCCTAGACGGTTGGTGGTATTCGGAGCTCAATCATTATGGTGTAAAGCTCCGGGCAAGCGTCGGGGTCTCCAATTAGGTTGTGCAGATCGCCCCAAGCAATATGACCGGTTTCCCATGACCGCCCCCAAGGGTTGCCAAAGTGTACGGGTTCGGTGACCACCCCCAAGGGTTGCCATTTGTATGGGTTCGGTGACCGCCCCCAAGGGTTGCCATTTGTATGAGTTCGGTGACCGCCCTCAAGGGTCCCTTAGTGGAATCACGACATCTTGCATTGTGCGAGGGCGTGAGGAGATTACGGTGGCCCTAGTGGCTTCTTGGGGAGCATTGTGCCTCCACACCGCTCCAAACGGAGATTAGCATCCACAAGGGAGTGAACTTCGGGATACATCGTCGTCTCCGTGTCCCTCGTTTATCTCTTACCCAAGCCCTTTACTTATGCACTTTACTTTGTGATAGCCATAGTGTTTCAAGTTATATATCTTGCTATCACATAGTTGTTTATCTTGCTTAGCATAAGTTGTTGGTGCACATAGGTGAGCCTAGTTGTTTTAGGTTTTGTGCTTGACAAATTTATCGTTAGGTTTATTCCGCATTTGTTCAAGCCTAAACCGTAATTTTTTAAAGCACCTATTCACCCCCCTGTAGGCAACATCCGCGATCTTTCAATTTGTATCAGAGCCTCGCATGTCTTTGTTAGGCTTAACCGCCTAGAGAGTAAAGTTGTCGACTAGGGGATTAGGTTTCTCTAACACTCTTAGTTTCGATGGCACAAATTTTGATGTTTGGGTAATTCACATGCTTAATTTCTTTAGGATCATGGACCCAAATTTAGAGCGATTGTAGATATGGGTTTTTCTCCTCCAAAGGATCCCCAAAGATTATCTTTAGAGGATGATAAAAAAATCTTATCTCAATGCTCAAGCTTCTAATGTGCTTTTTGATGCTTTGAGAAATGTAGTTATATTTCAACTCATGCCGTTCTGGGATGCTCATGAGTTGTGGACAAAGCTTCAAGATAAATATGGTGTGTCCAAGATTTGTGGGGATGAGTGTTCTCCCTCCACCTCCGGCCGTGTTGCCTTCTCAACTTCTTCTACTTCACCTACATGTGGATTGTCACAAGGTAATGCTATGGTGAATAGTGTTGGTCATTGCAATGATGATAGTGTGCTTATCGGTGATGACTCTTCATCACTATCTTGTTGCAATGCTCCATCTTTGGACTATAGCACTTCGAGCACTCCAAATGTCTCACATGCTTGTGTTGATAGTCCTTGCATATCATGTAGAAATTGTTTGACTAAATCTCATGATGATATGCCTACTATGTCTTGTTGCCATGATAAAAATGCATCTATTTCCTCGAATTGTTGTGCTAACAATGTAGAGGAAACACAACACCCCATGGAAGAAGTCTAAGATGAAGAATGATACGTCTCCAACGTATCTATAATTTTTGATTGCTCCATGCTATGTTATCTACTGTTTTGGGCAATATTGAGCTTTATTATCCACTTTTATCTTATTTTTGGGACTAACCTATTAATCGGAGGCCCAGCCCAGAATTGCTGTTTTTTTGCCTATTTCAGTGTTTCGAAGAAAAGGAATATCAAATGGAGTTGAAACGGAACGAAATCAACTGGAGAATTTATTTTTGGAAGGAAAGCTACCGTATGGACTTGGACCCCATGTCAGGAGCCAAGGGAGGTGCTCACGAGGGTGGCGGGCGCGCCCCTTGTAACATCCCAAATTTTCAATTTGGAATGTTATACATAGATCATCCATGCATATCATGATTTATTGCATTTCCGTTCCGCAATCCTCGAAATCCTAAGCAACTCAAGGACCCACGGAGAGAGTTGGGGATTTTTATCAAATAATGAAACGAGGATTTTGATTTTAATAATTTTTCTCGTTGAAATATATTTCATATTAAATCAAACGAGTGGAGATAATATGACTTCTCCAAAATAATTGAAATATTGGATGAAAAATATTAAAATCATTTATTGGATTTTATTTGGTTTTATCTGCATTAGAAAAAAATTGCACGTTTTCAAAATTGCATTTTAGGGCCAAGAAAATGTCAACTCGTCCTAAATATTTTATTTAGACGATGAAAATTTGTTTTGGCATTTTTAGGTTTTTATTTATTTATTTTTCCTAGGATTTTATTTCGGTCGGCGAAGTTTAAAAAAAAGGGGTTCCCGTGCCGACTGGGCCTAAGGCCCACCCGCGCCAGGCCGCTGCCGCCTCCTGCGCGCGCGCGCGCCGCCGCCGCCACTCGGACCGGAGTCCGAGTTGGACTCTGCCTCCGCCGCGCCTTGCCCCCTCCTCCAAGTCGCTGCCCCACCCTCTTTATATACGCCGCTACCCCGCCCCCAACACCACACCGCCAAGCCGCCGCCGCCGCTTGCC